>NC_069383.1:58335000-58635000 GCF_027475565.1 Acinonyx jubatus | reverse complement strand
GCAAGTGGAAGGAGTAAAAAACAAACCAGCTGTGCCCATCGCTCCACCACCTTTGCCAGAAGCTAGCCTAAGCCAGGGAAAGGAAGAGGTTTTGGTGGTTAATCAAAGGAATTTTGATTCATATTATGGACTGAAAATTTAATTTTGTAATTAGTTTACAATTTCCAGTGTGTACAGAAATAGAGAACTATGCATTACCTAAGAGTGAGCAAAAACCTCCGGACCTGCTGTAGGTCAGGAATTATCCTCACGAAATACATTTTGAAGTGTGATAAGAAGCCAAAATGAAGTGTTTTGAATACAACTAGAGTCATGCATAGTCAGCATACCACAAATGGTGTGGAGAAAAAAACTGAGGGGCTGTGGTGTTAGGGGTGCAGAGGACACTGTGAGGAATGAATAAGTTAGAAGCTGTGCTTTTGTTGGCTGGGGCCTTTTGGGGTTGCTTTTGTCCATATGTCCCTCCCTTTTGATTTGTGTGATCTGTCATGCATAGAAGGCCTCGCTGTCCTGGGAAAGCCTGTGGAAGAATTCTCTCATCCTGGATACCAATTTGCTCCTGAGAAGGTAAATATGAAGGCCAACATTCAGGTGTAGCTTCTGGTAAAGGGAGTCATGGATATTTTTGTGTTATGCCTGAGAAAGAAGAGAAATGACAAGATCCAGTCTAGCTCACTAGGATCCATTCCTTGAGGTGAGGCCTGAAAAGAAAACCTTAATTTATTAAAACAGTGTTCATGACTCTGGAATGTCCCTTCTTCTGAAGGGTATGGCCTGAAATGACTGAATGGAAATACGAAGTGCTGTGTAACGTTGGTCTCCAATTTATCTTTACTTCAGAGATGACTTAACAATTTTTTTAGACTGATTTGTCTATTAGAAAAATCTGGCATGCTTACTCCTGTACTTACTTGCTTTTTCCTCAGCTTTTGCATCCTGTATGTAACTTTTTATTTAGAATGGTGTCATAACTATCAGACAAACCACAGATTATTCCCCTGAGCAGTTCAGGAAATTATCTGATCATGAAAATGTCACATTTTAAATGTGTCAACAGCATACTTCTTTCTCCTTTCTTTGCTTCTTGACAAAAGATCTCAGTAATTTAGATGCTTTTTGTTCACACATAAATGAAGTTTATATAGTTTTTGTGTTTCAGGTTGCCTTTTATTACAAATGTTGTTCAAAGGCCTTGTCCCAGCAAATGGACTCAATGGGATATCACTTTTCATTCTTAATTTTCTCAAAACAGAAATAAGGTCAAACTTGTTTTAAGCTTTGAATGAATTCCAGAAAAAAGCAGTGAAATCCAATTAGCTTTCTTAATGATGTGAATTAGGGTCATCTGCGTGTTAGGTAATCTTAAACCACCCATCTCTGCATTCTTTTGTTAAGCCTGTCTTTGAAAGGTCTTTCCCACAATGCTGGGAATACTAGAGCACAATGTGTACTGTGGGGTAATGTGGGTGACATGGGCTTTGGGGGGCCAGATTTCATTTTGAAACTAGATTCTCCTTTTAAGATGGAAATAATACCCTTTGAGTTTGTTAGTGTAGGGAAGGAAAAATTCTCCCTCTACCCTTCAAGTTCTTCCAGCTGGACTAGGAATTAAATTTACATGAGACCAGTGAGCAGAAGAAAACAACAACAAAGTTTTACGTGGGCAAGGAGGTCCAGTAATGAAATGGAGATCTCAGGAAATGACCAAGGCAGACAAGTTTTATGCTAAACAAAGAGACAATATATCTGTGAGAAGTTGACAAGACTTAGCTTTGAGCCCTTCCATCAATAAGTAATGATGAACAGAATTTGGGCTGGCGTTGTTTATATAGACCTCTTGGCCCTGAATTTCCTATGTCTGGTGATAAGAATGTCTGTACCTCCTGATCCAGGGAGAGTACCATTCACATGGGAGATTTATTTCCTGCTCTCAGGGGGACAGAGGAGGGTCTGGGTGTCATTTTTGCACAGGGTATGTCCTGAGTAACTTGTAATTAAAATAATCAGTACGCCAAAGGGGTGCATTTTGAGACAGACTGCCCTTGGCCCCTACATTATGATCAAGTAAGATGCTTATATGAACTCAGTTAAGTGCCTACTCCATAAGTAATACCGTGTCCATAATAGTTAACATTATTAATGATAAAGATAATGTTTTAAAGGTCTTTTCTATGTTTTAATTGAATTAAATATCTTAGGATTTCAGAAATTCGTAGGTAGCCAACTAATGCCAAGGGTAGTGAGCTTTATTATAAGTAAGGTATGAATACAAAAATTAATGAGTTATTTCAAATTTCTTGTAGAAGAAACAGATTAAAGAAAGTGGCCATTGTTAGGTTTTTGATTTCAGTGGTAAGTTGACAGCGCCATCTGCTGATTGGAAAAGCAACTTTGGGAATATGTTGAAAGACCAGAAATTCAATTTGGTCTCTTTTCTGTATTTTTTTTTTCCCAGCAAGGGAAGCCAACCTTTCATTTCCTCACTTGGGAAATGTAATTTTATTGAAGAGCTTGGTGACACAGAATATTCTCTTCAAGTATCTGTCACTGTCTTCAAGGAAATGATTGCCTAAAGTTGTTACCTTCTTTAACCTTTACCTTCTTAATCCATTTAGGGACTGACTCTTATCAAGGAATTAAAGAGAAACAGAATTTGGCACCTAGAAATAAGGGTTTTTGACATAAGGGTTATTTTACGCTAGTTATTTTGAAGAAACTGCAGACCAGGGAGAAGCTTGAAAACTTTTCTAAGTGAATTTATATCTATAAAAGAAATCTCCATTTGTAAGGGTGTCTGCCTCTCTGTACTGGGAAAACAAGGATGACTCCTAATCTCTAGGAAATCTTACTGAACTGAAATCTGCATAACAACCTTCTTCCGGTTTACTGTCCTTTTCCTCATAACCCTCCATAACTGGCCTCCCTACACCTTTGTATCTTTTTTTTTGTCTTTAGCTGAAGACAGGAGGTATACGTGTTATTAAATTTCTGTTTTTCTCATATTAATCTGTCTTTAGTTACAGGGGTTGGGGGGGGTTTCAGCCAAGAACCTAGACAGTATAGGGAAAATTACTTTTTCCTTCTCTTATTGGATTTTTTTTTAAATGTTAACATGATATGATCTATTGAAATTGTGAAATATAACATCTTCATGAACCTAAATTTCAGGTAGGTTTTCTTGCTCACTTAGAGGCTCATCCAGGATCAGATTAATGTGGATAGATGCTAGTGATTGGCATTTTGCTCCTTTTTACAAAATGAGCTATACGTTCACAAATAAGTAGGCTGCCTACAGAGGCCAGTGTGAAAAGACTCCTGGGTCTGACTGACAAATCGTGCAGAGATGTCTGTGTTACATATCCTAGACTGGACCCTTGACCCCAAAAAGATAACCCGAGTCCCCGGGTCATTTGGAGCAAGAGCATGATTTGGAGTGTCTTCTAGCATAACCATAAATTGAAATCTATAGATTCTTATCTATAAAAGGTGGCAAATAAATGAACATACCACACGACATACCTTTCTAGTCGTGTTTATTGGGGTAAAATTTGTACCTGGGGTATAGGGGTGCAAGAGCATCTGGCTCTGGGGGTCCAAAACAAACCAAGTGCAGGCACTAACCCCTGACAAAACCTATAGGCAGAGAGAGCAGTGATGGTGAAACCAGAAAGGTATTTCAGTGAGGCCCAAACTAGCATCTCACGGACTGTCCCTGAGGTGCCAAAAAGACTTTTAGGTTTATATAAGGAAAATGTGAAACAGAGGTTGAGGGTATGAGCAGGTGAGCCACGAAGGTTAAGTTGAGTTAGTTGTCTTGGAGTCAGTCATGAGGGGACTTGGTGGCTCCGGGCATTCTTTACTCCTTGAGGTAGTAGTTTGTATTCTTACCAGAGCATACTTGGCCCTCAGAGTCTTTTTCCTGAGTTAAGAGATATGCTGGAAAGAAGAACTTAATCAATTAGAAAGTTTGAGGTCAAAATGGAGGTAGTTGAAATCCTCTTTCAAAATCACTTAACATGTATTTATCATTTTAACCATTTTAAAGTGCACAGTTCTTTAAAGCGTACATTCACAATGTAGTGCACACATTCCCACTATATATTTCCAGAACATTTCATCACCTCCATTGAGCAGATATTCCCATCCTTCGACAACCCCTGGCAATCACTAACCTTTCGGTCTACGTGGGTTTGCGTACTATGGATATTTCATGCAAACGGAATCATAGAATACCTGGCCTTTCTTGTCTGGCATATCTCACTTAGCATAGTGTTTTCTAGGTTCATCCATGCTGTGACATGTGTCATTCCTTTTTATGGCAAATAATGTTCCATTTTATCTATTTACCAAAATTGGTTTATTTATTCATCAGCATTTTTTTGCTGTTTCTGCCTTTTGGCTATTGTGAATAATACTACTTATTTTTTAGATTATTTTACGTGTATGTCTATGAGTGGAACTGCCGAGTCATGGGTAATACTTTTTAACCCGGTGAGGAGCCACTGCACTGTTTCTTGCGGTGATTACACCCTTTTATATTCGACTAGCAATGGAGGAGGGTTCCAGTTTCACATTTTTACTGGTGCATTTTTGAATATAGCTGTCCTAATGGGGGTGAGGTGGCATTTCGTTACATTTTTGGTTTGCAATTCTCTTATGACTAGTGACAGGGAACATCTTTTCAGGGCTTGTTGGCCATTTGTGTGTCTTCCTTGGAGAAATGTGAGGTCCTTTGACCTTAATGAACTTTGAAAAGCATCAGACTAGGGCAGAGAGAATCATGAGTAGGCTCTTGAAAATTCTAAAGGACTGAACCTCCTCAGTTCACCTCAGGTAGGTTGTGGTTCTTGTTAGGCTACATGAGGAAACCAGCATAAGAACCAATCTCAACAGCAATCCAGGTCTTAGGAAGTATTGGAATGCAGGTTACCACTGGTTATCCATTCAGTACTTACTGACATTCAACACTTGGGGGCCATTGTGGGAGTGTGACAACCCGATCTCCAAAATTTGGTGTCTACTTGCCCCCTTTCCTGCTCACTCTGTCCACTTTGTCCCTGGCTTTTCTATCTTTTTTTTTTTTTTTAATCTGTTTTGACACTCCTGTGGTTTTTCTTTTTTTGTACTAATATAGCCTTCTTCGTGTCTTGCACTCAAAACTTTCTGGGAGAGGATCTGATACCTTTGGTTGGTTATGTTCCATGATGGAGCATTCGCCAGGCAACCTGCTCACAAAAGGCTTCTTTGTAGCTTCAGCCCCCATTAGTGCAATTACAGGTTCTATTGTCAGAGATAGCCCGATAGCTTATACCCAAGGAACTCACTGAACATTGTTCAAAATATAGCTGAAGGTGAGGCAAACATAGAGGTTTTTTCATGGATTGTTAACTGTAATAGTTGACACTTTGCATACATGTACAGGTGGATCTGTTTTAGTTTTCTTGTGGCTCTGTAACAAATGGTCACATGCTTAACGGCTTAAATGGCTTACAACAACACAAATGTCTTGTCTTACTGTTCGGGAGGCCAGAAGTCTAATGTGAGTCTTAAGAGTTAAATCAAGGTTTTAGAAGGACTGATTGCTCCTAGGGCCCCAGGGGAGATTTTTTTGTTCTTGGGTTCTTCCTGCTTCTAGAGGTTGCATATTCATTGGCTTGTGGCTACAAGATGTCTGCTTCCATTATCACCTTGCCTTTTCCTTTACCTGACCTGTCTGTGTTCTTCTTGCAAGGACCCTTGGGATAGCAATATCCTCGCACGGATAACCGAACACAATCTCCTTTTCACAAAATCCTTGACTAAATAACACCTTCAGAGTCCTATTGCCTTACAAGGTAATGTACACAGATTTTGGGAGTTAGGTGGATGCCTTTTGGGGGAGTTACATTCTGTCTATCATGGAATCATAATGAAGAAAAACTACACAGTTTAGACCAAGGGGTTTGGTCTTTAAAACATTAAGTGGAACAATTCAGGGGAGTAATATAATTCTAAGTGTCTAGTGTTTCTCTTAGTGTTTCATTTACCAGACTGTGGTGTGCAAATAATGTTGTTGCCTTAATGTTAACATTTTGGAAATGAGCCACGAAAAGTCAAACACAAAGTATTGCTTGGCACAATTAATAAAATGGATTACTTACAGGAATTAAGCAGTTCTAAAAAGTAATTAGGCCACCCCAGGGGTTCTTTATAGCTCACAGACTCATTAATATTTAACAAATCACCCTGCAGGAGGCACAGAGTCTTACTGTAGATCTTTCTGAAAGAGCTGAGTAGTCCAGGGTCTCAGAAGTTACCTTTCTAGGGGCAACTGGCTGTCTCAGTGGTCAGAGGATCTGGCTCTTCGTCCTGGAATTGTGAGTTCAAGCCCATGTGGGGTGGGGATCCTACTTAAAAAACAAAATGTTACCTTCCCACTGAGGTATAGTTTCTCAAGGAAATCATTGCCCACATGATTCCCACCCCCCCCCCCCCCCTTCACATACGTGAAGCTTTAAGCCATGAAGAGATGGGGTCAAATTATATAAGGAGTACATGGATAAATATTCAACTCGTTAGACCTTTTCTAGAGCCAACTTATCTTGGAGAAATGGCCTGGAGTGTTACCTATACAAGAGAGATTAAAACACTTATTTTTGTTTGTTTAAAATATTTACCAAGGGAGTAGGCAGGATATGTGTTTTATCTGAAATAGCTTATGACTTGAAAACATTTCTCTAGTGAAGAACTATTTTTTGTTTGTGTTTATATATCACTTCACCTTTACTCCCTAGAACTACAGGACTTGAAGTCCAATGCACTTGTTTTTTAGCACACTCACACACATGCTTTCCTTTCATATGGCTCACATTTGTCCTCTGCACACTTTTACCTGCCTAACCCCACACGTGTGCATGCAGAACTTTGGCCCTCTGTTCCAGGAGGCGAAATAGTTGGGGCCTTGGTTTGGTCTCTAAAGCCCTGTCTTTTGCAAGCAAATGCAAGCAAACTGGCAGGCTTGGCCTGCCAGTAAACTGAGCATGACTTGTACGATCAGCATTTTTTCCTGCTACTTCAGCTAGGATCCATTTCTCCAAGCAATGCAATTCATACTCTGAGACACCCTCAATCCCTCCTTCACTTGACCCCAAACTTGTCTTGGCAAGTTTTTCACAAAATAAAGTATGGTAGTACAGGTCTCTCCCAAAGACTTCCCAAAGAAGTCTTTTAATACCTATCTATCTGCTATCCTTTCTGAGGTCTCATAGAGCCTTAGAATGTAAGTTCAAGGTGTGGGATTTCTTCAACTCTTAAAGATTTTTGGATGATAATTGTGGGTTCTAATAGACCTGTCCCAGGAATGGGAGCTCCACTTGAATCCCATTGTTTTTCCTTATCCAAGTACAGTTTATAAAAGAGGTGATGGCAATGTGAGGGAAATCGCTGAAAACTCTACTGAAAATAGGCCTAGAAGGATGCCTCCAATGACTGGCTTTCTGGATGTTTATCCAAAAGCTTCACTCTTCACATAGTTTGGGATCCAATCTTCAGCTTTGAAGTGTCAGAAATTTGACATCATCCTTGGAGCTGAACTTGAGGAGACCCATAAACAAAGCTCATGAAAGACTAATAGGCAAAACCAGAATGCCTGTGTGTAACTTTACCATGGGAAAAAAAATAGTTTCCAATAAGGCAGGTTAAGGGAAAGGCCTTTAGAATCAGACCGGTGGTGGCTTTGCGCGCATTAACAGCTTGGCTAGGCCTTAATTTAGTCAAATGGGGATAAGCATAGTACCTAGATAACAAGGTCATGTGCGGAATGATTGTAAGAATCCATGCCAGGCGTTTGGTGGGCATAACTGGGGTCACTGTTATCATGTTCATTATTCACACCATTTTCCAATTGAGTACACTGAGGTTGACAGTATTGGTTAACTCCCAAGTGGCAGACTCATACTGGAACCAGGTTTGCTGACCGTGTTTCTGAAAGAGCTATGCAGTCTTGGGTTTTGGCATTGAGCTTCAGACAGAGGGTCTTTTCTTTGTCCAGAACTGCTTATCATTACCCTACTTGAAATTATGCAAAGTGCAAAGCTAACCTCCAAACCTGACTATTCATCAGACAGGAAGACATGGGGCTGAAATTTCCATCTCTTCTGAATCCTTTCACTACTAAGTGTAAAAGGTTCTGGAAAGCTGGCTTTTTATAGACCAAATATATTTCTCAGGTCAGTATTTGTGAAAAAAACCCAAAGTAGCAATTGAAGTCTAAATTCACTGATAAGGTTTCACCCGTCCCTACTTCCCCCTACTTTATTTTCTCCTAACTCATTGCCCCTCACAGACATTTTTTTTTTATTGAGGGTATGACTTTTGTGCATTTTAAGCCTTTTTTGTGCTAACAATTATATGTAAATAAAAGCTGTAATGTAGATAATCTTTTCTGGGTGCACTTTTTCTTTAGAAAATTTTCATCTAACTGTATTTCTGCATTTCTTCAGGGTCTGTTCTCACTTCATCCTTTATTCTCCTAGTAGGTGACTGCCGGAATGTACAGGTAGCAGTAGAAAATAGTAGGAAGGAAACTGTGCACATTCTCAAGATTGCCTTCCACCCTCAGCTCCAGCTCTGCCTGACCTTGAGCAAATCCTTTCCCCTCCCCTTTTGATGTCAGTTTTTTTCACTTGTTAATTATGAATGCAGTCTGCTCTACCCATCTTGTGGCATTCCTGGGAGAAATAAATGAAACACTACAAGTTTTGAAAAGTCTAAGGTCATTGCAAATTATTTCTGACTGAAGCAAGCCTAGCATGGATCTAGACCACAGCTCACAGCCATGACTAAATCATTTCTTTCTCTGAGAGAATAGCAGTCTTCTGAACTCAAAGTGGGAAAAGGCAATGCTTTTTGTGAGGCTCAAATGAAGGAGACACAAAGATCTGAAAGCATTCTGTAAACTACAGAATACCACATGAATGCCAAGGTGGCATCAGAGAATTGTGCCACTTCCTTGCTCGGTGTCCTCTGGCAAATTGGGAACCTTCAGGCCTTTCGATTTCTACTGGTGCCTGCTGGAACTTTTAATCACCATTGGTTTAAAATCAGTTAATACTCCTGTATGTGTGTGTGTTGCTTAGCAATATTTCAGACTCGTAAATACTTTGCAGGTGCGTTAAGATGTGTGTTCATCAACCATAATGACATTTGTTTTTTGATTTGTTTGTTTTTTGGATGACATTTGTTTTGAATCGCTTCATGGAATCTTTCCTATTGTAAGTTTATTTGGAGAGAGAGTGAGTGTGAGCAGGGGAGGGACAGAGAGAGAGAGACAGAGAGAGAGAGAGAATCCCAAATAGGCTCAGCACCCCCAGCAAAGAGCCCAGTGCAGGGCTTGAGCTCATAAACTGTGAGATCATGACCTGAGCCTAAATCAAGAGTCAGATACATAAGTGACTGAGCCATCCAGGCAACCTAATTGCTTCTTGAAATCTTAATTTTTTCTTTATTACTGACAAACAATTTCCAGACAACTCTCTGTGACCTTAAGATAGAAAAGGCCTAAAATATTGAAGAAATCAAAATTTGTTTTAATTTTGTTGGTGAAAATCGAAGTGAGGCAGGAATTGGACAGGCAGGGCTGAGGGTGAGGTGATAGGAGCCCTTCTCTAAGGCGCTGCTCTCAGCTCTTTTTACCTAACGCCGCCTGGCCTGCCCCTCCCCCTCTCCACAGGACGCATTTTGTATCCCTAAGCATAAAGGGATGGGGCTGTTGTATTGCCCTTTGGGTCTCATCTTCTTCAGGGTAGAGGACACACTTGCTAGTACTTCCAAACCTAGATTCTTTAATAGTTAAAAAAAAAAAATCAGGCAAGGTGTCAATGTGAAAAATCTTGAAATTTTATGTTCATGCATATATAGCACGGGAGATGTTATAATATGAAACAGAATATGGCCATTAATCTCCTTCTTATTCCTAGCTTGAAGTTGTTCAATGAACCTGGGTCATGCCCCAGGAGCAGACAGGAATAGGATTCTACAGCTGTGTGTTGGGGAGGGGGAGCAGCCCACATCAGTAGAGAGAGAGATGTTCCAAAACTTAGGACTCATTTCTAGTCTCCTTCTCGCAGTGTAACAATTATTGATAATGTAGTAAGTGCATCACATACTGCTCTTTAGTGCTACATTTGAAACCTCAAATTGCAGCAGCAATTAAATTTGTTTTTTTAATTTTAGAGAGTGTGAGAGGGGCAGAGAGAGAGAGAGAGACAGATTGAGTTTCAAGTAGACTCCATGCTCAGCGGGGAGACCGACAAGCAGCTCAATTCCACTACCCTGGGATCATGACCTGAGGGAAGCCAAGAGTCGAACACTCAACAGACTGAGGCACTCAGGTGCCCCTAGCAATTTTTATTCTTCAGTTAAATTTGGGGGAATTCTAACCAATGGATGTTCTGAGTAATTGACTTCATTTCTTAGAAAGTATGCTTAAAAAATCAACAATGCCCATGTAAACAGCAGTTAGGTCTTTGCATGGAACTTTGCAGTCACGTGACATCTTGGCAGACTTGTAGGATCAGCACAGGCCACTTGGTGGTGCTCAAGACAGGGCAACTGTCTCTTCAAAGAAACAAAACAAAACAAAAAAAAAGTCCCACCAAAACCACATCTTCACAGCTGTGACATTTTAGTTCTGCTTTGGTGAACAAAAAGTGGTTCAGTTCCAAATTTGATCCTGTATTCAAAATCACAGTGTGCTATAAAACATTGAGCATTCCTATGAAAACAGATTGAGGTAGAGTGCATTTGTACAGTTCTAGAACATTCTTTTGTCAGCAGGCTCTTCTCACAGAATTGGAAATTTAATGTGTGGCTGAAAAGCATTATAGTATGTCATACCCAGTATTGACTTCCCATAGTTAGAGAAATGGTCAAGAAAATAAAGAATGAAATTCATAAGGAACAGGGAACTCACACATAGATTCAGGACTATGTAGATTCACTCTCACTCACTAGACTCAGGACTCGGAAATCCCAAGGAATACAGTCAGAATCTCTCTCTTATAGGATGTCTGCTTAAAAAAACAAAATGAGCATAACCAGGGCAGTTTTTCTAAAAAAAGTTTTGATTTATTTATAAGTAAATTCTGGACCAGGATTCGTGTATTAGGCATGCATCTGTACATTCCCACCAAGGCTATTTGCTTTTTCCTTACTTGATTTTATGTTGTGTAAAGAAAACGTAAGTCTTAACACACCTCTGCAACCTCTTTGATATTTTCTATCAAATATCCATGAACCCTGAATTCCTTCCTCATGTAGAAGCAAAGTCATACTCTTTAAAAGCAAAACCAGATAATACCGTGAGTACATGGCTTTCCACTGATACATAATAAAAATCAAACTCCCTATTAGGCCACCAGGACACAGCTTTTGCCTGTTTGTCCTATGTCATTTCTCAGGATGCTTCTCTTTATTCTTTGGGCCACAGAGTCACTGGTTTTCCTCAAGTGCCCCCAGTTGGCCCAGCTCCTTCTGTGTGCAGGGCATGGGTGCATGTTCTTCTCTATTCCTGTGCCCCTGCCCCAGTTCTTCGTCTAGGTGACTCACCTTCATCCTTCAGTGTTCAGGTGACATGTCTCCTTTGAGACTTTATCCTTGCGACTTTATCTTAAGTGGTTCCCCTGTTACTTTCAGACTTACATTTGTTTCTTTTCAACATTTATCCACTTACCAAAGCATGTCATTACAGTTGTTAGTGTTTGCTTCTTTTTAAGAGACTTTATCTTCGTCTACCTGAGTTCAAATTGTGTCTCTACACATTATGAATGGTGGGCCTTGACCAAGCATGTGGCTTCTCTAGAGCTCAGTTTCCTCATCTATAAAGTGAGCATAGCATTTATCTTACGGGATTGTCATGAAAAATAAACTCATTAATACATGCAGAATGTGTAGGATACTACCAGAAAGGTAATGAGGGCTTGGTTTTCTGTCAAGCATAATTAGTGCTATTGTAATCACCATGTCTGGGTGGTGGAACATTCTTCCCCTGAGGACTGTGTCTCTCCTCTTTCCCTTCCTTCAGGAATGGCTTCCCTGACAACCCTACATAAACTCATGCCAGAACGCCCTCCCAGAACTCCATTTCCTGTCCCTTTGTCCTGCTTTATTTATCTCCATAGCATTTTAACACTTTTTATGTATTTACCTTTTTATTGATGATATCTCCTTATCACTATAATTTCAATTCCATGAAAGCAAGGAGTTCATTCTGTTCACTGCTATATTTCAAGGGTCCATCAGAGGCACATATGAGGCTCTCAGTGAAGATCTGTTGCATGAGTGAATGAGCAATCATTACCATCATGATCTGTCTTGCTCTCTAAAACGTAAACACGGATTGCGTCTGCTTACATGTATGTACCTGGTAGGAATCAGTTCCTAGAGAAATAGGCTCTGTAAATATTTGTTGATGGAAAGAGTTTTAAAATGTGGAAACAATATTTTGAGACTTTGCTCAAGTCATAGACACAATAGCAATAAATACCTCATGATTACCACTCTTTCGTTTATTAGTGGTTCTAGTGATGTCTCGTGGTCAAATCAATTTCTGTAAAGAACTGTAGCAACTAAAAAAAATCCTCTCACCTAAATGTTCTTTTCTTACATACCCTTTCATTCACATGTGAAGACACAAAGAGGCATTCCCTGTCTTTTTATTACACACTTGAGATGAGGGGAAGGCACCTTGTACGCAGTACTTACCATATGATCAATCACATGAGATTTACCAAGAACTTGGCGCTACATAATACCTGTGTCCTTACTTAAACATCCTAACTAGATTCAATCTTAAGTTTAGTTACTGGATATCCACTGAACATCGATCATTTTTGTCTTAATTTTAAAGCTGTCTTTATAAGTAAAATACAGTGTTCTTCATTCGTACTAAAGGGGTACTGCTAACACCAAAGACACTGTTTTCCCTCTTTGTCGTACATAAAGTCTGATGGTTCAGAAATAGATAGTACATTCTTGGCCTCCTAATCTCCATGTCTCTTGGTGGGATTTCAGACTCCTGTCCAAAGAGAGTTAAATATGTAAAGCATTACACTTAAAGGGCCTAAGAATTGGGGAAGAAAGTAGATACTGTTCAATTTAGAAATAGATACAGTTCACCAGTTCTACAGACCACAGGTGCCGACCTCAGATAGAAATGCCAGCATCTGGTATTTGTGTTCTGCTGTCTGCTTCTACCAGTTACAAAATTTCTTTTACAAATGAGATGTTATTACTTTCTGAATCTGCACCTGAAATTCTTAAAAGAATTAGTGCATTTAGTAACTTTGCCAAGTGTGGCATTTTGATTGTCCAGGCTAGTTTGTGATCTTAGTTTTTTTTTTTTTTTTAATGTTTATTTATTTATTTTGAGAGAGATAGAGGTAGGGAACAAGCAGGGGAGTGGCAGAGAGAGAGGGAGACAGATATCCCAAGCAGGCTCTGCACTGTCAGTTCAGAGCCCGATGTGGGGCTCGAACTCACAAACCGTGAGATCATGACCTAAGCTGAAATCAAGAGTTGAGCGCTTAACCCACTGAGCCACCCAGGTGCCCCAGCAGTTTGAGATTATATTTTTGAATTCCCTATGCATTATTCCAAGGAGAAGCGAGGTTTTACTTTTAAATTCTCATTAGGTTAGACACAAGTGATAATGTCATAGAAACACCTTTCTAGTGATTTCTTATTACCCAGCTCTCTGTCAACTCCCTTCCACATGCTCTATTGTCCTACATACAAATTTACTTTTCCCTTCCTTATTGCAAGTGTTTTATTACAAGTCCCATCCTTTATTTTTTGCAAAAAACCCTTGATCTAATGAACACTGCTCTTTTTACTCTCACTAGAAAGAAACATCATGAGAAAACAATTCAATCATCTGTTTTCCCACTAAATCCTGTGACAGTGAAGACAGACTGTATTGACCCCCTTGTGAAAGTGATACATGAAGGAGAGAAAAGTTTTTGCAGTTTCTCTTTTCCCTAAAATATTTTTAGTTCATTTAGGAATCTCAATATTTAATAACCATTGTTTTCTGATTTTAACATTACTTTCAAAATGCTTTATGCTTGCCAAGCACAGGATAGAGAATGTTTTTTTAAAAACCTATATAGTGACATGGCAGAGGCAAAACATCTTTTACATATTAAAATATTTTCTAATATGTTCTCTTACACGTATATTTAACAGTCTTAAAAAATGTTTTGGTATAGGTTGAGGTGGCAAATGCATTAATTTTCTTCTTTAGTTGAGTTTATGTTTTTACATTTTTTTAAATGTTTATTTTTGAGAGAGAGAGAGAGACAGAACATGAGTGGGGGAGGGGCAGAGAGAGAGAGGGAGACACAGAATCGGAAGCAGGCTCCAGGCTCCGAGCTGTCAGCACAGAGCCCAACAGGGGGCTCGAACTCACAAACTGTGAGATCATGACCTGAGCCGAAGTCGGACACTCAACCAACTGAGCCACCCAGGTGCCCCAGTTGAGCATATGTTTTTAACATCAGTCATGATGGGTATTTCTGAGTTTATACATTGCTTATGGGTATAAGTGATTGAAATACAATGAAGAATATGGCTTCTTTTGTATGTTAAGTATTATAACTCCGTGCAGAGTATTGTGAACAGGTGAGGCCTCCTTAGGGAAAGCTTTGCATGTCTCCTGCTATTCTTTGCAGCTGCCTAATTCTTAATAGTGGAAGGTATTTTCTTTGGTTGTTCCCACGCAGAGCTGGGTGAAAACCTGAAGGCAAGAGTTCTAGTACAGTTATTAGTTTGGGAAGATTGTCCTTGGGGGACAATTGATGGAAAAAGGTAGCATGGAGTGTGTTTTGAGTTAATTTTTGCTAGATATAACTTCTTATATCTTCCTGCCAATAGTTCTATATTGCTCTGATTTATTTTAGAAGCAGGAGCTAAAAATAAAGAATCCATTTCTTCTTGTCTCAGGAGGAATATGGCTTGTGTTTCTCAGAAAGGACAGGGTAGGTTGGTTTCTCTTTAAGCAAAAGTGAAAAAAGAACACAGATGTGGTTTCTACCATAGAGGAGCAACAAAAATAACTGTAAATACAATCCTCAGTGGGTTAGGATAATGTAAAGTCATGGAACTTAATGGAACTTAACAACAACAACAAACAACCTAAAACTTAGGGTGGTGAGACCACATGAGAAATGAGTCCTCAGTACTAGGAGCCATGGGGCTTTTTATTTCTTGTGTTGCTAACTTTGAGAACTGCTGTGATGAGATTGGAATAAATACCCCAACTGTATGATCAAAGGAAGACTTAAGTGTGTTTGCTTTGATCCTGCCAACACTAAAATGGAACAACAAATAATGCCTAAAATCTTTTACTTGAGGGCTCTTTCTTGTTGATTTTCATCTGAGTCAGAAATCATTGTCAACATAATAGACATTGTCATGGTGTTACTTTTCTCAGGTTTTAAACCAAAGGGGAAAAGAGCAGCTGTTTCACGCGTTGTGGGATAGGCCATGGAAATGGCGGATGGAAATGGCGGCACCTAGGCATAGCGTCTGTGCCTCGCAACGTTTATACCTACACTGGAAAGAAGTTCATCTCTCAGGCAATGGTGGTGGGCTTGGGGTCTGGCAGAGGTACCCCCTCTGGTCCACTATGTCTTCCTGTACTCTTTCTATTCCTTATGAGCTGCTTCCCTTTTTTGATAACCAGCTTCCTCTTTGCTTCTGGCTTCTCCTCCTAACGTGTCCCTTCCCCTGTCCATAATGTTGTGACTGTATACTGACTCACATTTTATTAACATTTGAGAGATCATTTTTTGTTTCATCAGCATCCACACGTGTTAGCCGGGAAGACCATTGCTCTCACAAAAAAAACCACTTAAGGTATTGATAAGGTGGTTGGCGGGACCCTAAAGTGCCCACTCACTTACATTAGGATGTACCTTAAAATAATGTACCACTTTTGCTGATACTGTTTTGGAACACGGCAGGTGATAAAACTATGAAAGTGGGTGTGAAAGTGGGGCCACATGCTAACTGTTCATGCACATTTACAGTTCGGCAGTTAGAAAGTCTTAGTCAAAACAAACCTCTTTTCTGCTCTATAAAGAAAAAACTCAACATTTCCATATAAACCAAAAAATGCAAATATGAGCTATCCTCTAGTATTTTCCTACCCTGATACATGGCTTATCAAGTTTCTTTAGTATGCACACTGGCAGTCCTGAATTACCTGTGCCCCTCCTGGAAAACATTCATAAGGCGCTAATGCACCTGACAAGCAGAGAGGAATGGATTTTGCCTTTGTGCTTCTGTGTAGTTGATACTAAGGTAGAGACAGAAAGGGGGACGATGGCTTTCTAATTAAGAAATTGCCATTGCTGATGATGACTGGTACTTTTCTTCATTCCTGTCCAGGCTTACCGTTGACAAAGCCTAGACTCAACACTTACTCAGTCCCCGTGGGCTTCTTCAAGCTTAGATTGGCACACAGACAACTCCATTCAAGAGGTAAAAAAAAAAAAAAAAAAAAAAAAAAAAAAAAAATCAGTCAGGTTTCATTGACAAAAAAAAATACTGACAAAGTCTTAAGGACAATGGGGTTTATGGCAGGGAATTAGGTGCTTGCTTAACCATAGAAAGGGTTAGCAGAGTGAAAAGCCACCGCTAGCAAAATCTTTGGTGCTGCCTTTACTCATTGGATCTAGAGGTCTGGAAGCTACCACTGTTTCAGAGGGGAAAAAGCTGCAGAATCAACACAGAAGTTACTGGGCACTCTGCTGGTCCCAGGGGACATGGAATCTACCTTAGCTACTGTAAACACTTAGGTTACTGAGGTCTAGGTATGCTAGCCACCACCTATGCCTGAGGAAAAAAAAAATGGCTTCTGCCTCCTTTCTGCCTTCCAACATTTTCCCAGGTGTATATCACTGGACCACTCTAAATTTATTCTGGAACCTTCTTGGTGAGGGAGTATCAGGGAGATATGTTGTAAGGTGTCCTACCCTTGCAAAAGTAGGCACAGTGTAAAACAGATTGAGGATATGTGTGGATGATTTCCAATAAGCAAAATCATTCCCTAAGGATAATAGATGTTAATTTATTTTAAATTTTTAGAATCAACCTACAGCAAAATATGGAAGATGTAAAAAAAAAAAAAAAGCTATAGGACATAAGTATTACCAATGTTTAAGGTAAACAGAATAATGCAGTATTTAAGTATACTATTAACAGATTTAAATGTAACAATAAAATATATAACAGGTTTAGCAGATATTACAAATGTAACAGATTAAAATATAAAAGATGTGAACATAATTAACAGAAATAAACAATGAAATAAATGAAAATTCTTTTTTAGAGTAGAAGTAAATAGATGATGCCTTAAATGCTCAAAAAATGTGTGTTAAACATATTATTTTGAGTGGGAGAGGGAACCATGACAAGAAATAACAGAAACAGAAATAGGAAGTGGTATGTGAGGTTGGGTGGGTAGGGGTGAGGCTTGACACTATCACTTTTCACTTTAAAATCCTTTTACGGTGCTTGCTTTAAAAAAAAATATGCCTATGTTGCTTTAATAAAAAATTAAAAATATAAAAGGCTGTTCTTTTTATTATCATCCTCAAAGATACGGCTTGAAATAAAAAAAAAACTGAAGAAATGTTACACCTTTAATGATATTTGTTCTTGGCTGGATTACTAAAGCTACTTAGCTCTATTTGGATCAAAGTGACCAGGATTTTTTCATCAGTGTCGCAAGTGATTCCAATTAGTTAACTCTGTCTCCTTTTTACACCATCATGTTAGGCACTTACCTGAAGCAGGTGTGTTACTGACAGTGATTCAGTGATTTGCAGGTGCCAGGCTCTGCCTCCCTGGCTATTGGTTTCCAATAAGGCACATATACCATGTCTGGGTAGGGCCAGGATCCAAATGTATCCTTCAGATACTACCTGAAGGTATCTGGGGAAGAGAGTTTAGTCAGGAATCATTAGTTGAAATGAGTGTGCTTGAAGTGTTTTAAAGTGGCATGTATTAATTTATAAAGATAGTAATGAGTGATAATGTGGAGAAAAATAACAAAAGTCCTCCATGTGCTAATATGATATACTTACTGCTGTTTTCCTTTTAAATAAGACAGAGTGGATTGATTTCTGCCCTCTCCGAGCTGTTAAATACACTAGCCTCTACAAAACTAAGTTAAATAGGAAAGAGCCATCTTTCTCAAAGTATACACCAAAAGAGAGTTGCAAGGTCAAGTAAGTTAAGGAAATGCTGGTTAAACCTGCCTGAACAGACTGACTCCCTTACTGAAGAATTTCTTAGTCAATTCTAACATGCATCGTGAACATCTAAGCCAAAATATGTGGCATTCCCAGTTCTTGTTTCACTAAGTGCAGATATCTTTACAGGATTAAGATCCTATGAAATACAGATTTGAAATTTGGGAGTTTAAATCAGGCAGTTAGGAGAAAAGGAAAGAACAGTAAAGAAGGTCTGTTAACATTTAGGCGGAGGTATTGATATTGGGGGAAATTACTTAACAATTCTAACATTGTTGGGAAATAGTCCATTGTATCTGTCCCATCTTTCTATTCATCTGTCCACCTATCATCTATAATTTTTTTTTAATTGAGATAAAATTGGCGTATAACATTATATTAGTTTCAAATGTACAGCGTATATATCTATATATATACATAAACTACAAAGTGATCACCACAGTAAGTCTGGTTACCATCTGTCACCATGCAATTGACCCCTTCCACCTGTTTTGTGCACCTAAAACCCCCTTCACCTCTGGTCAACAATCTCTTTTTCTGAATCTATGAGTGTGGTTTTATTTTATTTGTTTTTTGGAGTCCACATGTAAGTGATACCATATGGTATTGGTCTTTCTGTGATTTGAGTTAGCATAATACCCTCAGGGTCCATCCATGGTGTTACAAATGGCTAGATTTCCTTCTTTTTAATGGCTGAGTAGTATCTCTCTCTCTCCCCCTTTCCCTCCCCCCTCTCCCACTGTGTGTGTATGTGTGTATCACACCTTCTTTATCTGTTTATCAGTCAATAAACACTTAGGTTGTTTCCATATCCTGGCTATTATAAATAATGTTGCACTGAAATGAATTTTTCATTTTCATTGAATTAGTGTTTTTGTTTTCTTTTTATAAATACCCAGAAGTAGAATAGCTGGATCATATGGTATTTCTAGTTTTAATTTTTTGAGGAACTCCCATATTGTTGTCCATAGTAGCTATACCAATTTACATTCCCACCAACAGTGTATGAGAGTTTTTCTCCACATCTTCAGCAACACTTTTAGGTACTTTATTCTTTCTGATGCAATTGTAAATAGGATTGTTTTCTTACTCTCTTTTGCCGATAGTTTGTTATTAGTGTATAGAAATGCAGCAGGATTTTGTATATTGATTTTGTAGCCTGTCACTTTACTGAATTCATTTATTCTGACAGTTTGTTTGGTGGTGTCATTACGGTTTTCTATATGTAGTATCAAGTCGTTTGCAAATAGTGACAGTTTTACCTCTTTGTTTCCAATCGGGATACATTTTATTTCTTTTTCTCGCCAAATTGCTATGGCTAGGATTTTTAATACTTTGTTGAATACAAGTGGGGAGAGTGACATCTTTGTCTTGTTTCCAATCTTGGAGGAAACGCTTACAGCTTTTTACTTTTGAGTATGATGCTGACTGTGGGTTTGTAACAGATGATCTTTATTATGTTGAGGTGCATTCCTTCTGTATCCATTTTGTTGAGAGTTTTTGTCATAAATAAATATTGAATTTTTGTCAAATGTTTTGTTTCCATCTATTGAGATGATCATATGATATTTATCTTTCATTTTGTTGATGTGAGATGTGGTGTTTTACTTGTGGTTGTTGAACAACTCTTGCATCCCTGGAAGTAAAGCTCGTTTGATCATGATGTATGATCCTTTTGATTTTTAAAAAAAAGTTTACTGATTTTGAGATAGAGAGAGAGAGAGAGCACTCATGAGTGGGGGAGGAGCAGAGATGGAAGGAGAGAGAAAAACCCAGGCAGGCTCTGTACTGTCAGCACAGAGCTTGTGAGGGGCTTGAACTCGTAAACTGTGAGATCATGATCTAAGTCTAAATCAACAGTCAGATACTTAATGGACTAAGACACCTAGGCATTTCTGATATATGATCCTTTTAATGTATTATTAATTTTACTTTGCTAACATTTTCCTGAGGATTTTTGCATCTATGTTCATCTAGTATAATTGCCTGTAATTTTCTTTGTATGTGTCTGATGTCCTTGTCTGGTTTTGGGAACAGAATAATGCTGATCTCTTAAAATGAGTTTGGAAGCATTCCCTCCTCTTCAATTTTTTGGAAGAATCTCAGAAGGATAGGTGTTAAATCTTCTTTGAATATTTGGTAGACTTAACCAGTGAAGTTTTTTGCTTCTGTATTTTCATTTGGGAGAAGTTTTTTGATTATTGATTTAATCTCCTTTCTAGTATTAGTCTATTCAGTTTTTTTTTTTCTTTTCATGATTTAGTATTGGATGATGCTATGCTTCTAAAAATCTTACAAAAAGTTTTTTTTTTTTTTAAATTTTAAAGTTTATTTACTTGAGAGAGACAGAGACAGCATGCAGAGGGGAGGGGCAGAGAGACAGAATCCCAAGCAAGCTCTGTGTTGCCAGCACAGAGCCCATTGTGGGGCTTGAACTCACGAAACTCTGAGATTATGACCTGGGCCAAGACCAAGAGTTGGACACCTAATCCACTGAGCCACCCAGTCACCCTGTATGTTTCTAAAAATTTGTACATTTCTTCTAGGTTGTTGATTTTATTGGGGTATAACTGTTCATTGTAGTCTCTTACAATCTTTTGTATTTCTGTGGTATGATTTGTAAATTCTCCTCTTTGATTTCTGATTTTGTTTACTTGAGCCCTCTCTTCTTTTTTCTTATGAAGTTTAGCTAGAGTTTGATAATTTGTTTCTTTTCTCAAACAGCCCTTAGTTTTCATTGATGTTTTCTATTCTATTTCTCTACTTCATTTATTTTTACTCTGATTTTTATTATTGCTTTCCTTCTACTAACTTTGGGCTTCATTTGTTCTTTTTTCTAGTTCCTGTAGATGTAAATTTATAATGTTCATTTGAGATTTTTCTCTTTCTTTTGAAAGAGAGAGTGTGTATGAGTGGGGAAGTGGGGCAGAGGGAGACAGAGAATTACAAGCAGTGTGGAGCCTGATGCAGGGCTAGATCCCAAGAACCTGGCTGGGATCATGACCTGAGCAGAAATCAGGACTCAGATACTCAGCTGATGTAGCCGCAAAGGCACCCTGAGATTTTTCTTGTTTCTTGAGGTAGTCCTGTATCACTAGGAGCTTCCTTCCTAGAACTGCTTTTGCTGTGTGCCATAAATTTTGGATGTTGCATTTCCATTTTCATTTGCCTCAAGGTATTATTTTGATTTCCCTTTTGATTTCTTCATCGACCCATTGGTTGCTCAATACCATGTTTAATTTCAATGTATTTGTGATTTTTTTCCAATGCTCTTCTTACAACTGATTTCTAGTTTCACACCATTGTGATCATAAAAGATGCTTGGTATAATCTCATTTTCTTTAAATTTTTTTTAATGTTTATTTATTTTTGGGAGAGAGAGAGAGACAGACAGAGCGTGAGCATGGTGGGGCAGAGAGAGAAGGAGATGTAGAATCCGAAGCAGGCTCCAGGCTCTGAGCTGTCAGCACAGAGCCTGATGTGGGACTTGAACTCACAAACTGTGAGATCATGACCTGAGCCGAAGTCAGACCCCTAACCGACTGAGCCACCCAGGTGCCCCTAATCTCAGTTTTCTTTAATTTATTGAGACTTGTTTTGTAGTCTGACATGTGATCTGTCCTCCTAATCTGGAGAATGTTCCATGTGCACTTGAGAGGAATATGTATTTTGCTGCTTTTGAATTGAATGTTCTTTATATATGTACCAAGTCTATGTGGCTCAGTTTTCCACATGAATTTGTCATTTAAGGCTCATATTTCCACATGGCTTTTCTGTCTGCATGATCTATACTTTCGTTTAAGTGGGGTACTGAGCTCCCCTACTATTCCAGTATTGCTATCAATTTCTTCCTTTATGTTTTTTCAATGTTTCCTTTTTTTTTTTTTAACGTTTATTTATTTTTGAGACAGAGAGAGACAGAGCATGAATGGGGGAGGGGCAGAGAGAGAGGGAGACACAGAATCAGAAGCAGGCTCCAGGCTCTGAGCCATCAGCCCAGAGCCTGACGCGGGGCTCGAACTCACAGACCGCGAGATCGTGACCTGAGCTGAAGTCGGATGCTTAACCGACTGAGCCACCCAGGCGCCCCTCAATGTTTCCTTTGTATATTTAGCTGTTTCTTTGTTGGGTGCATAATATTTACAAATGTTATATCTTCTTTTTGGATTATTCCCTTTATTATTATGTAATGCCTTTTTTGTATTTTTTTACATTCTTTGTTTTAAAGTTTATTTGATATAAGTATAGCTACACCACCTTTCTTTTATTTCCATTTCCATGGGTTATTTTTTTTTAATGTTTATTTATCTATGTTGGGGGGGTGGGTGCACAGAAAGAAAGGGAGACAGAGAATCCCAAGCAGGCTCTGTGCTGTCAGTGCAGAGTCCAACGTGGGGCTCAAAACCACAAATTGTGAGATCATGACCTGAACCAAAATCAAGTCAGTAGCTCACCTGACTGAACCAGCCAGGGGCCCTTCCATGGCTTATCTTTTTTCAGCCCTTCAGTTTCAGTCAGTGTCCTTAGGTCTGAAGTGAGTCTTTTCTGACAATATATAAATGGGTCTTGTTTTTTTTCATTTGTTTTTTGTTTTTATTCATTAAGCCACTCTATGTTTTTTCATTGGAGTGTTTAGTCCATTTATATTTATAGTAATTATTGATAGGTTTGTACTTTGCCATTTTCTTGATTGTTTTCTGACTGTATTTGTAGTTCTTCTCTGTTCCTTTTTTCTCTTTCTCTCTTCCCTTGCAGTCTGATGACTTTCTTTAGTGTTAGGTTTAGATTCCTTTCTCATTATCTTTTGTGTATCTACCATAGGTTTTTGCTTTGTGGTTACCATGAGTTCCACAGATAACAGCTTCATACTCAGTCTATTTTAAGGCAATATCAACTTAAGTTTGAACACACTCTAAAACCTCTACGTTTTTACTCTGTCTCCCTCAGGTTTTGTTTCTGAAGTCACATTTTACATCTTTTTTATTTTGTGTATCCTGTAACTAATTACTGTAATTATAGTTAATTTCACTCCTGTTGTCTTTTAACCTATACTTTGTCTATAAGTGGTTAATTCACTATCTATATGTTTGACTGTTACAGTGAGATTTTTACTTTTATATGGTTTTGCCTAATAAAACCTTTACTTTTATATGGTTTGTTGTTACTAGTTAGTGCCTTTTTTTTTTTTTTCAACTTAAAGAAGTCCCTTTAACATTTCTTGTAATGCTGGTTTAGTGGTAATAAACAAACTCCTTTAGCTTTGGTTGTCTGGAAAATACTTTACCTTTTTTTTTTTTTTTTTTTTTTTTTATTCTGAATGATAGCCGTGCCATGTGGAGCATTGTTGGTAGGACTTTTTTTTCCTTTTAGCACATTGAATATACCATACCATTCCCTTCTGGCCTGAAGTTCCTGCTGAAAAATCAGCTCATAGTCTTTTGTGGGTTCCTTCGTACATAGCAAGTTGGTTTTCTTTTGCTGTTTTTTTTTCCTTTTACTATTATTTTTTCAAATACATTTTCTGCGTCTTCTCTTTCCTCCCTCTGTAACCCCTGTAATGTGAATGTTTGTGTGCTTGATGTGGTCACAGGGGTCCCTTAAGCTATCTTCACTTTTTAAAAATTGACTTTTCTTTTTGCTGCTCTGTTTAGGTGAGTTCCACTGGCCTGTCCCAGGTGGTTGGTTCATCCTTCTGCTTCATCTAGTCTGTTATTGAACACTTGTGGTGTAGTTTTAGTTCAGTTACTCTGTGCTGCAGTTCTGTGACTTCTGTTTGGATCTTTCTTTTATTTCCTTTCTCTTTGTTGACTTTCTCACTGTTTATTCAATATTCTCTTGAGTTTGTTCAGCATCTTCATGACCATTCCTTTGAACCCTTTATCATGTAAATTATTTATGTTCATTTCATTAATAGTTCTTCACCACCCCCTCCCCCAGGGGTTTATCTTTCTCTTGTGTTTGAAACATACTCTTCTGTTTCTCCATTTTGATTTTCTCTGTTTGTTTCTATGTATTAGGTAAAACAGCTACCTCTTCCAGTTTTGAAGGAGGGGCCTCATGTAAGTGATAAGTCTTTTTATTGGGCCTTGCCCTAGTTCTTTGTTGTCTCTCAAACTTTTGGGATTTTTCTAAGTAGCCTAATTTATGCTTGATTGGTCCTAGTTATTGAAGTCCTGCCAAGTCACGTCCATATTTCAAATAAAGGGATCTCTCTCAGAATCTAGTTCCTTACTTATTTGAAATCAGACCCTCAAGCAACACCTTTTACAGTTTGCAAATATATACTGTCCTGTGACACCAGGCATAAGCCCTGCTGAGCTGTAGCCCAGGTAATTTGGATGTGTCCTCTTAGTCACAGTTGGAAATATCAGGGCACCAGGATGGTGTATAAGCTCCTTTCCGGGAAGTACAAACAAGGTGTTAGTGTGGCCACAGGAGAGCATCAAGCTGCCATCCCGAGGATTATATTCCCTGAGAGTTTCTCCATAGTTTCTTGATGTGTTGCATATCTGCAGCCAGACCCTCATGCTGAAGCTCCAGGCCTATTTCACAGGATGAGTGCAAATGTGTTTAAGTTTGCTATCTATGACATGCCCTGGGATTGGTAACTTGCCAAGAATTATCTGTCTTAATGACTTGGGGGGCCCTGCAACTCAAGTCCCCCTTGTCATCAGAGTCAGACATTCATGTATGTCTGCTGGGTGGACTGTCTGCATTGGCTGACTTCAGCAGGGCCACAGAGGAGCTTGGAGCTCAAATGGGCCTGCTGGCTGAAGCTGGTCTACAAGAATATGTGTAGTCAGGGCAAGCCTGTAGGCTGCAGTGGGGCCATGTGAGCCCATGGGGGCAGGACAAACCTGCCAGTGTTACCAAGATAAAGAGAGTGTAGAAATGACACCTACTTGTGCTAGCAGCATGAAGTAAACATGCAAAAATGGCACCTGCCAGTGCCTCCTTCCCTGGAGAAAGTCCTACCAGACCCTTGCATCTCAGGCAGATACTTAAGGATAAGCTACTGAATCTCCTTTGCCCGTGGTCTAAGCACTTTTTACACTGCTACTTTTATGCTGGGTCCCGGGGTGATTGAGCCTGCAGACAAATCCTTTAACACTGGACTTTGCACTCCTCACAGCCTTTGGGTCTCTTGGACATAAGTCTTACTGGTTTTCAGAGCCAAATGTTTTGGCTCTTTTCTTTCAAGTGCAGATCTCAAGGGTTTGGTTTCCAGATATGGAGTACGAGCCCCTAACCCCTCAAGGAGAAACTTGTATTTACGAAATCCTTCCTGGTCATGGGTTGCATGTCTCTGCCTCTTCTACAGTCTCACTGTGGCCCTTTTTTAGTGGAGGAGCTCTTTAGCTGGTTTTCAAGTCTTTTTTGGAGGGAATTGGTACATACATAGCTGTAGTTTTGGTGTGTCTGTGGGAAAAGGTGAGTTCATGATCTTCTTACACCTTGAACACATCTTGAAGTGTTTTCTATTTAGAAAAATATCGTGGAGAGGGGTGCCTGGGTGGCTCAGTCAGTTGAGCGTCTGACTCTTCATTTTGGCTCAGGTTATGATCTTATGATCATGAGACTGAGGCCAATATTGGGCTCCACTTTGGGCATGAATACTGCTTGGAATTTTCTCTCTCTCTGGCTCTCTCCTTCTCCCTCTCCCTCACCCTTTGCCTCTTCCCTGCTTGCATGTGTGCTCTCTTTCTCTTTCTCTCAAAATGAATGAATTAATTAATTAAAAAGAAAAATATCCTGGAGAAACTGTCACAAAACCCCCTCCTCAGTGGCCAGGGACATGTCCAGGAAGGTTTTTCTTCCTGGTGAACACAGTCCCAAGATGTCTCACCAGTGTCTCCTATGTCCTGAGGAAATGCAGCTCTTGTCCTCACCCTGGACATAGCACTGATATCCTCTAGAGCTGTATATCATGTTATTTTTATTTTTTAAATGAACTGATTTTAAATTCTAGATTGACTCAATATATGTTATCCAGTTAACTAAATGGAATCTAGGGATCAGCTTTTCAAGTTTCTTGATTACTAAAAATAAAAAGTAGCTGTTTTTAGTATCACTAATTATTCTAAAACTGTTTCAGGAATAAGATTGTAAGAACTGCAACATTCTAGCTGAAATTTAAGCAAATATGTTTATAACATTAACAAGAGGTAAAAAGAAGTGTTATCTTTTAATTTAAAAAATCTGATATTATCTAATCTAGAAAGGACTTCCTTTCAGGTAATTGGAATCCTTGTTACAAAAACTCAGGGAAAAGCCCTAAGAAAGAAGGAATTTGGACACAGAATGAAAATATGAAAATGAAAAACCTCTTCACAATATAGTAGCTTCATTTTCTTCTCAGCAGCTTTTTTTATATGACAAATTCCCCTGAGAATGTAAAACTTTGTACACTGTCTGAAGCATAATTTTAAAGAGAAGACATAGTCTATTAGATTAATATTGACTGTACTGTTCCAATAGATGAGACTTTAATGATGGCTCAGAACCTAGTGTGGACAACAGTAGATGGAAACATCTGTGTAACAGATATTGTTTTGTCAGAGACACACATAAGATTATTAGTAGAGATTTCTTGTTCTAGTATATCCCGGGGCACACTTAAGTTTCTGTGACTTGTCACCATGGAATTTTCTCTAAGGCAATTGCAAATTAGACTATACAGAAAAAAAATTTGATTTGCTATGCGTATATCTCATATTAGCACATCATTTCAAGTTTTCTCCTAAAAAGATAAATTTTTCTGAGAGTGCTAAAATTGTTGCTATATATCTTTTCCCACCTTCTTTTTTAATGATCTACTTAATTTTTTCTAATTCAAAAGAAGTTCATGATTTTTTTTGGCTATCATAGAAAACACAGAAAAATTGAAACAAATGAAAAAAATCATTACATAAAAAAATTTTAAGCATTAGCCATTAATTACTATCTAGATGGAGATAGTAATCTTTTGGTGACTTAATTCTCAAATTTCATTTATTTCTTTTATGTATGTGTGTTTGTATTTATTTTTAACTATTTATTATTATTTCTTAATTTTATTTAAATCTAAATTAGCTAGTGTATGTTGTAATAATGGTGTCAGGAGTAGAATTTAGTGATTCATCACTTACATATAGTACTCAGTGCTTATCCCAACAAGTGCCTTTCTTAACACCCATCACCCATTTAGCCCATTCCCCTACCAAACACCCCTCTAGCAACCCTCAGTTCTCTATATTTAAGAGCTTCGTATGGTTTGCCTCCTTCTGTTTTTATTTTTCCTTCTCTTCCCTTGTGTTCATCTGCTTTGTTTCTTAATTTTCACACGTGAGTGAAATCGTATGGTACTTGTCTTTTTCTGACATGTTTCAATTAGCACAATACATTCTAGTTGCATCCATGTTGTTGCAAATGGCAAGAATTCATTCTTTTTGATTGCCAATATTCCCTTGTGTGTATGTGTGTGTATGTGTGTGTGTATATATATATATATGTGTGTGTGTGTGTGTGTGTGTGTGTGTATGTGTATATATATATATATATATATATATATAAGCACCACACATAAATATATATACTTCATCTTTATCCATTCATCAACCAATGGAAATTTGGGCTCTTTTCATACTTTGGCTATTGTGGATAGTGCTGTTAGAAACATTGAAGTGCATGTGCCCCTTTGTATCAGCATTTTTGTATTCTTTGGATAAATACCTAGTAGTGCAATTGCTGGGTTGTGGAGTAGTTCTATTTTTCATTTTTTGAGAAACCTCCATACTGTTCTCCAGCGCAGCTGTACCACTTTGCATTCCTACCAAGAGTGCAAAAGGATTCCCCTTTTGCCACATCCTTGACAACATCTGTTGTTTCCCGTGTTAATTTTAGCCAGTCTGACAAGTGTGAGGTGCTCTCTCAATGTGGTTTTGATTTGTATTTCCTTGATGATGAGTGGTGTTGAGCATCTTATCATGTGTCTGTTAGCCATTTCGATGTCTTCTTTGGAAAGGTGTCTGTTTATGTTTTTTGTCTATTTCTTCACTGGATTATTTGTTTTTTGGGTGTTGAGTTTGATAAGTTTTTTTTTTTTAATGGATTTTGGATACCAAACCTTTATTTGATATGTCATTTTCAAATATGTTCTCCCATTCTGTGGGGTGCCTTTTAGTTTAACTGATTGTTTTCTTTGCTGTGCAGAAGCTTTTTGTCTTGGTGAGGTCCCAATAGTTCATTTTTACTTGTTTCCCTTGGCTCTGGAGATATGTCTAGTAAGAAGTTGCCATGGCCAAGGCTAAAATGGTTGGTGCCTGTTTTCTCCTCTAGAATTTTGATGGTTTCCTGTATTACATTTAAGTCTTTCATCCATTTTGAGTTTATTTTTGTGTATTGTGTAAGAAAGTGGTCCAGGTTTATTCTTCTGCATGTCACTGTCCTGTTTTCCCAAAATCATTTGCTGAAGAGACTGTTTTCCGTTGTATATTCATTCTTACTTTGTCACAAATTAGTTAGCCATATATTTTGGGTCTATTTCTGAGTTCTCTATTCTGTTCCACTGATCTATGTGTCTGGTTTTGTGCCAGTACCATACTGTCTTGATGATTACGGCCTTGTAATAAAGCTTGAAATCTGGAATTGTGATGCCTCTGGAGGGCTTTCTTTGATTTTTCAAGTTGGCTTTGGCTATTCAGGGTCTTACTTGGTTCCATACAAATTTTAGGATTGTTTGTTCTAGTTCTGTGAAGAATGCTGGTGGTATTTTGATAGGGATTGCATTGAATATGTGGATTGCTTTGGGTAGTATTGACATTTTAACTATATTTGTTCTTCCAATGCATGAACATGGAACATTTTTTCATTTCTTTGTGTCCTCTTGAGCTTGTGTCTTATGTCTTTTATAAGCTTTCTATAGTTTTCAGCAAATAGATTTTTACCTCTTTGGTTAGGTTTATTCCTAGGCATTTTATGGTTTTTGGTGCAATTGTAAATGGGATCGATTCCTTGATTTCTCTTTCTGATGCTCCATTGTTGGTGTATAGAACTGCAACTGATTTCTGTGTGTTGATTTTATATCCTGTGACTTTGCTGGATTTATGTATCAGTTCTAACAGTGTTTTGATGGAGTCTTTCAAGTATTCCATGTAGAGTGTCATGTCATCTGATACTCAAATAGTTAAAGTTTCACTTCTTCCTTGCTGATGTGAATGCCTTTTATTTCTTTGTGTTGTCTGGTTGCTGAGCCTAAGACTTCAAGTTCTGTGTTGAACAACATTGGTGAGATATTTATGATATTGAACTGTGTTCCTTCTATCTCTACCTTCTGATGATTTCTATCAAGAAAGGATGCTCTGTTTTGGCAAATGTTTTTCTGCATCTTTTGAGAAGATCATATGGTGCTTATCCTTTCTTTTTTTAATGTGGTGTATCACATTGATTAATTTGTAGATATTAAACCACCCCTGCAACCCAGGAATAAATCCCACTTGATCGTGGTGAATAATTTTTTTAATGTATTGTTGGATTCATTTGCTAGTATCTTGTTGAGAATTTTTGCATCCACGTTCATCAGAGAAATTGGTCTGTAATTTTCCTTTTTAGTGGGGTCTTTGTCTGATTTGGGAATAAAGGTAATGCTGGTCTCATAAAATGAGTTTGGAAGTTTTCCTTCTGTTTCTTGGAACAGCTTCAAAAGAATAGGCATTAATTCTTCTTTAAATGTTTTGTAGAATTTGGGTGCCTAGGTGGCTCAGTCAGTTGAGCGTTTGACTTCAGCTCAGGTCATATCTCACAGTTTGTGAGTTTGAGCTCCACACTGGGTTCGCTTTGTCAGCGCAGGGCCCTCTTCAGATCCTCTGTCTCCACTCCCTCCCTGCGCCTCCTCTGCTTGCATGCTTTCTCAAAAATAAATAAACATTAAAAAAAAATGTTTGATAGAATTTCCCTGGGAAGTCATCTGGCCACGGGCTCTTGTTAATTGGGAGATTTTTTATTATTGATTCAGTTTCTTTACTGGTTATGGGTCTGTTCACATTTTGTATTTCTTCCTGTTTCAATTTTGGTAGTTTATATGTTTCTAGGAACATATTCATTTCTTCCTGATTGCCCAAATTGTTGGCCTATAATTTCTCATAATATTCTCTTATTGTTTGTATTTCTGAGGTGTTCATTGGGAACTTTTGTCTTTGATTCGTGATTTTATTTATTTGGATTCTTTCCTTTTTCTTTTTGATAAATCTGGCTAGGGGGTTATCAATTTTGTTAATCCTTTCAAAGAACCAGCTCCTAGTTTTATTTATCTCTTCTACTGTTTTTTTGATTTCGTTATCATTAATTTCTGCTCTAATCTTTATCATTTCCCTTTTTCTGCTATTTTGGAGCTTTATTTGCTGTTCTTTTTTTTTTCAGTTCCTTTAGGTGTAAGGTTAGGTTGTGTATTTGAGACATTTCTTCCTTCTTTTTTTTTTTAATTTGATGTTTATTTATTTTTGAGAGAGAGAGACAGAGAGCAGGGGAGGGGCAGAGAGACAGGGAGACACAGAACCCAAAGCAGGCTCCAGGCTCTAAGCTGTCAGCACAGAGCCTGATGCGGGGCTCAAACATATGAGCTGTGAAATCATGACTTGAGTTGAAGTCAGACACTTATCTGACTGAGCCACCCAGGCTCCCTTCTTCCTTCTTTAGGAAGGCCTGGATTGCTACATATTTCTCTCTTATGAATGCCTTTGCTGAACCCCAATTGTGCAGCACTGTCATGTTTTCACTTGTATGACTTCCATGTACTTTTTAAATTTTTTCTTTAATTTCTTGATTAACTCATTTATTGTTTAGTAGGATGGTCCTTAATCTCCAGGTATTTATGATCTTTCCAAATTGTTTCTTGTAGTTGATTCTAAGTTTCATAGCATTGTGTTCTGAAAATATGCATGGTATGATCTCAATCTTTTTGTACTTGTTGAAGGTAGATTTGTAACACAGTATGTGATCTATTCTGGAGAATGTTCCATGTGCACTTAAGAAGAATTGATATTCTGCTCCTTTAGGCTGAAATGTTCTGAATATATCTGTTAAGTCCATCCAGTTCAGTGTGTCATTTAAAACCATTATCTCCTCCTGATTTTCTACTTAAATGACCTGTCCATTTTTGTAAGTGGGGTGTTAAATTTCCCTATATTTATTGTATTATTACCAACAAGTTTATTTATGTTGGTGATTAATTGATTTATATTTTTGGGTTCTTTCAAGTTAGGGACATAATGAGTTACAATTGTTAAATCTTGATGGTAGACCCCTTATGATAAAATGCCCTTCTTCATCTCTTGTTACAGTCTTTGTTTTAAAATCTAGTTCATCTGGTGAAAGTATGGCTACTCTGCTTTCTTTTGATGTCCGTTAGCATGATAGATTGTTCTCCATCCCCTTGCTTTCAATCTTCAGGTGTCTTCAGGTCTGAAATAAGTCTGTTGTAGGATAGATATAGATGGATCTTGTTTTCTTATTCATTCTGATAACCTATGTTTCTGATTGGAGCATTTAGTCCATTGACATTTAGAGTGATTATTGAAATATATGAGTTTAATATCATTGTGTTGCCTGTAGAGTGGGTGTTTCTGGTGATGTTCTCTGGTCCTTTCTAGTCTTTGTTGCTTTTGGTCTTATCTCTCCCCCCCTCAAAAGAGTCCTCCTTAAAATTTCTTGCAGGTCTGGTTTAGTGGTCACAAACTCCTATTCTGAAGACAACCTTGATGGATAAATAATTCTTGGCTGCATATTTTTCCATCTTGGCATTTTGAATATATCCTGCCACTCCTTTCTGTCCTGTGAAGTTTCTGTGGACTGATCTGCTATGAATCTGATCTCTCTTTCCTTGTAGGTGAAGGACTTTTTTTTTCCCTTGCTACTTTCATAACTCTTGTCTGTGTATTTTGTGATTTTGACTATGATATGCCTTGGTGATGGTCAGTTTTTGTTGAATCTAAAGGGAGTTCTCTATGCTTCTTGGATTTTAATGTCTGTGTCCTTGACCAGATTAAGAAAGTTTTCAGCTATACTATGCTCACATAAACATTCTGCCCCCTTTTCTCTTTCTTCATCTTCTGGGACTCCTATGATATGAATGTTATTTGTCTTAAGTTTTTTTTAATGTTTATTTATTTTTGAGAGAGAGAGAGAGAGAGACAGCATGAGCAGGGGAGAGGCAGAGAGAGAGGGAGACACAGAATCTGAAGCAGGCTCCAGGCTCCGAGGTGTCAGCACAGAGCCCAACGCAGGTTTTGAACCCACGAACTGGGAGATCATGGCTTAAGCCAAAGTTGGATGCTTAACTGACTGAGCCACTCAGACACCCCAGTATCATTCCTATTTAATATGCCTCTGGGTTCTCTAAGTCTTGTATCATGATCTTTTGCCTTGTTTCCCTCTTTTTTTCTGCTTCATTATTTTCCATAATTTATCTTCTATATCACTGATTCGCTGCTCTGCTTTGTCCATCCTTGCCATTGTGGCATACATTTGCGGTTGTATCTCAGTCATAGCATTTTTAATTTTGGCCCGACTAGATTTTAGTTTATTTATCTCTGCAGAAAGGGATTCTCTAGTGTCTCCTATGCTTGTTTTCAACCGCAGCTAGTATTCTTAAAATCATGGTTTTAAATTCTAGTTCAGACATCTTAAATATATTTGTGTTTATTAAATCCCTGGCTGTCATTTCTTCCTGTTCTTTCTTTTGGGGTGAATTCCTCCACCTTGTCATTTTGGAGTAGGACAAAAAAATAAAATAAAAAATAAAAAATAAAAAATTAAAACAAAACAAAACAAAATCAAATAAAGTAAGCTAGATGTTAGGTTTGTTTCCGTTTGCTTGTAGAGAGAAGCTTGATGGAAAAGAGAAAAAAGAGAAAGAAAAAAAATTTTTAAAATTAAAATTTAAAAAACTTAAATAATTAAGTAGAGGAAAATAATAAAATAAAATAGAATAAAAAGTAAAAAAAAAAGTCTCCTTGTGTATCTGAGCAAAAAAGAAGAAAGAGAACAACAAAAGCAAAAGCAGAAGCAAAGAAAATGAACAAACAGAATGCAACCCAAATGAAGTTACATCCAGTTTCCCCTAGAACTGAAACTTTGTAGAACACTGTAGTTTGCAGGCTAAGCAGGTGGGAGGGATTTGTGCTGGTCTTCTGGGGAATGTGCCTGGAGGGTGTAGTTTAGTGGGTCTTGGTGTAGTGGTTCCATTCTCCACTTGGTGGTGTTGCTTAGCTCACTGGGGTCGATCTGTGTGCATGCACGCTAGAGGTGAAATGGCTTCACCTGGCTCTCTAGTCTGTTATGTGGGAATTTCGTTCCCTCACACACATTCGATCAAGCACCCCTCCTTGGTCTCAGGCTTCCATCCATTCCCCAACTGCTCCCTGTCTGTGTCCAAGCTGTCTGCCAGCCAGGCAATGCCTCCCTCCAGAATTTTATCTCACATGGGGCTGTGTCTCAAAACCCCACACTCGAGAGTCCCCTGGGCTTAGACCCATGCCAACTCTCTGGGGGAGGATGTCAACGAGCAATGTATGGGTGCCAGCTTTTCCCAGAAAACATTCACGCAATTGCACGGCAGCACAGTTTCAGAGATGATGGCAAATCACAACATGCAGCCAGTGCCAGATTTTGCCACTCTCTGGCCTCTTGTCCCAATACCAGCAGAAGTGGCTGCTCTCTGGAGTCTGCTGGGACCTCTGCCGGCAGGGAGGCTGTATGACCTTTACCAAATATAGTCCAAGCAGGGGAATTGCCTCTCCCCATATGGCACACAGGCCCCTCAGAACACGCTGCATGCTCCTAGGGATTCACCCTACTTCCTCACCAGAGCACCACCAGGCACTGAGCTTCAAACCTTCAGACTCTGCACCCTACTCTTTATAGAATCCTGGCAGTATTGAAATCCTCTCCTTTCTCCCTGTTAGTGATTTTAGGGAACATATTTCTTCTTCAATCCCTGTGAATTTTTTCTTCCTTCCTCTCTCTCCAGCTACTTTTGAGGGGAGTAGCTCCCCTTTGGAGGGGAATGATTGTCTTGCCTGATCCCAATGCACCACACTCTTCCCCTGGCTCTTGCTCTTTCTGTCTTCTTTCTGTGAAAACAGCTCCCTACCTTCCGTGGCTCCACAGCTTTTCTCTCTCCTGATTCAGCTCTCTGTGCCACGTACCAGCCAAGTTCTTTGGCTCAATTTATGCAGATTGTTGTGTTAATCCTCAGATCAATTTCCTAGGTGTTCAAAATGGTTCGATGCTGACCGAGCTGCATTTCAGGGATGAGAAAAGCTCAGGGTCCCCATACTACTGCACCATCTTTACTCCTTGTCCCACTAATCAATTTTATTTATTTCTAGATAAACTTAAACATATATGTGTGTGTGTGTGTGTGTGTGTGAGGATACTCTGGTCTTTTCTGTTTTATTTTCTACTATAGAATCTGGAAAAAAATGTAAGGAAATACCACTTTTGCATCTCAGGATAGCCAAAGTTGTACTCCAAGGTTCTTTATGATTTTTCTGTTGACCAAGAACTAAAGTTACCAGTTCCTCAGAAAATAATCCTTACTTATGCTTTCATTCTTAGAAAAGCTGAGGCTGTGAAAAACAAAAGCAAACAACTTTTCAGACAGAAAATGTTCCTTGTAGTTTTGGTTGATACTAGAATTTTTTTTTCCCTATGGGGCTTATGAATGTGGCAGATCATGAGCTATAGTGAGATTGTTGGTAAATGTGAAGATTGACAGGAGCTGTGATTTGGAAGTTCAATGAAGAATTCCCAGGTGACAGATTGGCAAGGACACTGAGGAGCTATGAGGTTTCTAGTAGGTGACCATGAGAAACTGGGCAGCAAGACTGTCAGGGGTGTGTAGTATGAATTGAACATAGATGCCTCTCCCCAAACATTCTAAGTTTAGCTAAATATTCAAGATTCTTTCAGAAAGACTGAGAAGAAGCTTCTCTTGCAAACAACATACAGCTTAGAATTTTTTGACAGCCAAGGAGATGAGATGTGGAGCAGATTTATCTGTTGTAGAGAGACTAAGAAGACCAACAGAGTCTTAATGTTCCTCTCAGCTTGACTAAACTTCAGACAGTTTTAGTCTAGACCATTATTCTCTGACTTCTCTTTTCTTAGAATATTTATGTTAGAAAGCTTTCCGTTGTAAAATTCTTTCTCTGCCTTTAAAATGTAAATTTTCTGCAATCCACTAATGCCTTTCTCCAACTTGAGAGACAGTTGTTTGAAATCTAATCATCAGAAACATAGGGGGCTCCTATCTCTAAGTCCCTATGTGATGGTAGGAAGCTAACTTCGATATGCTCCAATTAGAAAATACAGAAGGCCTGATTACAGTGTCCAACCTCCCTCTTCAAGCTGGCACCAGAATTTAAAAAAGTTTCTGACTTTTGTTTCAAAGAAGTTGAGTTCAATCTTTCTTCCCTATTACAAGTCTTGACCCTGTTGCAACAGTCTTGAGTAAAGTTTTTCTTGCTATTTTAATAAGTATCAGGCGCAATTTTTGTCTTTAACAAAGAAATAGGACATTAGTTGCTCCAGAGTATATGAAATACAATTCTTCTCCTCTCCTCTCCTCTCCTCTCCTGTCTTCTCCTCTTCTGTATTCTCCTCTCCTTTCCTCTCTTTTTCTCTCCTTTCCTTTCTCTGGATAATTTCCTGAGACCTTAATTCTGGGCTCGTTTTCTGCTGGAGACATGAAATACTATTTCATTCTTTACATTGGGAACAACAAGGCCTCTGTTCCAGGCTTCCCTTGCCTGAGGCAAATTAACTATTTTCAGTATTTCAATTATGGGAAAAATAGTTATACTCCCCAGGTTTTTTTTTTTTTTTTTTGGTATTATTAAATGAGATGCAAATGAGAAAGCATTATAACATATATACATATAATATGTAGAAATATCAACCAATAGTAGTAGCTCTAATAATATTATTTGAATACACATGCAAAAATCAGGAGTGAGAAGAGTCTGCATCAGAAATGAACACGTTTATCTTGGTCACCTTGGCAAGTTCTGGCCTCCCAGAGAACTTTTCTTACATTTGTCTGACATGCTGGTTGTGGTTCTTTTGGAATAATAATCAAGTATGATTATATATGTGAGAAGCAATTTTGCAAGGGGATGACCTTATTATCATTACAATTCTCTACCATTTCTCTACTTACTAGAAACTCAATTTTAAAAATGGGAAAAGACAATAAAATAGAAAAGTTTCCAGAAAAATTACCTGAAAAAAGGAGGTAAATTGATAAATGCTCTATAATAGATACAGTCAGATATGCAGAAGATCAAAAATTGAGTTTTTTTGCCAATATAAAAAAATGTGAATGAAATACTTTTGAAAAGAAATTATTAGATTGTCTAAAATGTTTCCAGAAACTAAAAAAACCTGAATGGACCTATATATATGGTGTAAAAATGACAGAAATTTGTATAAGAGAATTTCTGTCAAATATTTAAGGGATAAATAATCCACAAGCTATTTAAGCTGTTCCAAGGCAGAAAAAATGGTAACTGTCTTGAATTTTACCAAAGTTTCATATCAATTTATTTTCCCGAAGTTTAATACCAATTTTTAACAAAAAAGAACTTCTTCCCTATTTCCCCACAAGAAAGCAAACCACAGATCAATTTTTCTTATAAACACTTTGTAAAAAAAAATCCTTAATAAAATGTTAGCTAACTGAAGTCCTCAATACATTAATTCAATCAAATCTTAATTGCAACAACTGAATCCACTGTGACTTTAACAGAAATGAAGTTTCTAAGTGTAACTTAAAGAATTTCATGGGAACAGAGGCTCTGTAGGCTGGGGCTGATGGCTTTACCCGGCCACAGGGCCGCTCCAGGGAAGATTTTCTGGTCTTGGTACTGGGCTCGGGTTCCATGGCTGTGTTATTGATACGGATGATGCAGGAGCCTGGCCAGTGCCACTTTTGAACTGGCCGTCACAGCAACTATCCTTGCCAGACTGGAGCTGCTTCTCCATGGCATTTGCTTCTTCTCTGTGTATGTCAATTTGATTGATCCTGGTTATATAATGGGACTTCTCCTTGTAAGGGAGGCTGAAGAAGAGTTTCTGTCTCGTAACGTTGGGATTCACAGTTTGAATAATGTGTAAACTTCCCCAAACAGAAGAACATGATGCAAAAGCTGGTTAGTGTGTGAACCAGGTAATGTGAAGCCCAGTAACTCAAGGATAATTCAACATTAGGAAAACATGACAAAAATTAGTCATGTTAAAAATTCTTATGAGATAGGACGCCTGAGTTGCTCAGTGGGTTAAGTGTCCGCCTCTTGATTTCTGCCCAGATCATGATCTCACGGTTTGTGGGATCAAGCCCATGTCACCGTTTGTGCTGACAGCATGGAGGCTGCTTGGGATTCACTTTCTCCCTCCCTCTCTGCTCCTCCCTCCCTCCCTCTCTCTCTTTCTCTGTCTCAAAATAAATACACAAGAATTTTGCATGAGAAAAATAATTATCTCAACAGATGATGAAAACATTGGATTAAATTCAGTATCAAGTCTGGATGAAAAGTCTCAGTAAGTTAGGAAGAGAGTTTTTTGATAATGTAAGGAATATTTACCTTAAAACAAGAGATAATAACATACCTTATAGTGAAACATAAAATGTATTATTTTTATCACCACTGTCGTTTCATGTCATTTGAGAAATTCACATCACTATCGTAAGAACTGTGACTAACAAAGGATCCAGGAGAAAAAAAGTATCTGTATTTGCACCTGTGTTTTTCTTCTTTGAAAAGCCAAGAAAATCAACTGAAACTAACAAACAAAGAAGGAGACAAATGGACTGCTTAATAAGACAAAATAGCAGTAGAAGTGCCCTCAATTTATAAGCAACATGTGAGAAATATTATGGATTAAAAATATTAAATGACTAAGAATAATTTTAAATTTATGCTACAAGTCTTCTCTGAGGAGAATAAAAGATTTCAGTAAGTGGAGATGTATCACATTTACTTGGATGAGGAGACTTAATTTTATTCCATTATCAATTCTAATCAAGTTATTTCTGTTAATTTAAGACAGGATAAGTTTTGGAAACTGGCTGAAAAATTATAAACTTCACTTGAATGAATTAAGTTTCTGTACTATTCTACATTTGGAATTGACACATTACTACGAGGAATATATTTACAGTTTACTTTTGTTTTTTATATGCTGCTATTTTTCTCAAATTCTCAAGTGCTACCAGAATTTCCTGCTGGAGATATGGCATAGCTATTTGTACTTTAAAAAAACAAAATAACTTGGAGAAAGAAAATGTAAAAGAGACCCTACCCTTTGAGATACTATCACCATTTGAAAGAAGAAATTAGAATATCTATCTATCCTCTCCAGCCATCATTGGTCCTACATAGTGGATTTTAAGTGATCTCAGCACAATGTGAGAGGGCACTGTGTATACGAGTATATATGCAAGTGTATATATAAGTCACCCTTCACATCTTCCAAATGGGAGATGGGTTCATGCTCTGTGATTCCTGGAATTTAGCTTTTGGAATGATCTGGTAGATTGCAAATGTTAAAAATATATCAGATATTAGTTGAACTTGTACATCATCACGGGCTATATCAGACATTGTAAGAAAAGAGTACCCGGGGTAACAATAACAAAGTCATGGGCTCGTCTAAAGGAGCTTATCCTTGCAAAAGCTTTTGTCATTTTTAGGATGAATTTGACATAGGCTTAGCATAAACATAATCATAGATTGGAGTCCGATCAGATGTTTTAATATTGTAGTTAAAGTAATTTTTTGAAGTGATGGATGATATTTAGGCTTTATGTGTATTAAAATATTCATGTGAAAAATCACTGCACTACTGTTCTTAAAAATGGTTTAGTTATACACACATTGCTTTAAAATGGTCTATAACGGGTACTTGGGTTGCTCAGTCAGTTGAGTCTCTGACTCTTGGTTTTGGCTCAGGTCATGATCACAGGGTTGTGAGATTGAGCCGTGTGTCAAGCCCCATGCTACGCGTGGAGACTGCCTGAGGCATTCTGTCTTTCTCTCTCTTTCTCTTTCTCTCCCTCTGTCTCCATCTCTCTTCCTCTCTCTCTCCCTCTGTCCTTCTCCACTGCTTACATTCTTTCTCTCTATGATAAAAAAATAACATGGTCTACAAAGAAAAAATGAATTTACATATATGCACAATAGCTAGTCACTGTCTTTGCCAAATCTGAGGCTTACTTCATTGGCACATCTAACCTTGGTCTACTTAATATGATTTTTTTAAACTCTTCCTGTTTATGTAGTTTTCGTTCCTTAGCTAAGATTAGGTAAAGTGAAATCCGTAGCATTCTAAACATATTAACTTGTATATAAACAGGAAGATTCAAAGGAGGTTAGCTGGAACAAGGGTTAGACCTACTAATGAATTACAGTCTTAGATTGTAAAAGAAGACATCATTGGATTTTGCATATTTTCCAGAAAACGCCTGTGGTTTTATTTTTCTCAGTTTTTCTTTTGTGACTGTGCCAGGAGATAAAAACTGAACAGCTACATGGTTAAAAAAAACATGCTTTTAAAGAACAGGTGTAGAGTAGAATTTGAATGCATGTCTCCAGAGACGAGTGAGAAGTCCAGGAGATAAAACTGAACTTTTACCCTGCTAAAGCAAGCAACTTTAAAAAGATTGCCTGCAGGGCCAGAAATAAAGACTGAGAGAAATTTACAAGGTTGGTTAGTTACAGTGAGCACTGTTACTTTAGTTTTAAATGTAAGGCTGTAGTGATAGCAAATTTGCTAGGCATAGACATGGTTAATTGCTCATTTCTATACAGGTAGCATCAAAATTGGTGTTACTGACTTAAGGTAGTTGGTTCATTGGGAGGGATTATTACAAAATTTCATTTGTGATATGAATAATGATTTTCTAGGTATTATTTACTTTGATAAAATGAACAGCATTCTAGTACTCAATTTCAGTGTTAGTGGAATAAAATCAGAGGTACCAAATGTGGCTTTATAACAAATATTTTCTCAGTGAAGTGCTCATTAGTTAAACTCGACATTTTACCTGTGACCTTGGTGCCAGAGCATATTATTTTAACCTACTAATGTAGCTTTGTATGGGTTTCTCACGAAGTTATTGAAGGAGTTAGATTACCTTTCTTCTTATCCTGGGTGCCTTCCTAACGCTTTCCCTAACTACACTCATCACACTCATTTCCCCCAAATTAAGTATGTGTGTAGGGCAGATCATGCGAGTTCCTATGGACAATTGGGTTGTCTAGCTCTGTGTAACCTGTGCCCATTTCAGGTTGTGGAAGTTCTATTTATCTCCTGCTTTTCTTCCTCGGCTCCTATTTCATGAACACCGACTCCTAGCTAAGTAAACATAACTTGAGTTGATTTTCTCTGGCAGGAGTAGGAACAGGGTCTGCAATGATAGCAGCCCTAAGACTAAATAGGCTGCCCCCATCTCTCACTGTCTGCATTCCAGAATAAAAATGACAGGTAAAATTAAATGCTTTAAGCCTAAAACAGAAATGGATTCCCCATCCTTTTATATTCTTGAACAGTAATGTGAATTACTCTTTTTAAAGGTTTTGGTTCAACTAGTCACAGTATTCAATTGTCTGAACTGGACAACACCTACAGCATGATCCACTATATTTCATTTTGCTTTTTAGGCAGGTTTATATATCTTCCTGATGGCATGGTTTTATAGCCAAAACAAAAGAAAACAAGAACACCCTCAGCCAGCATTTGGAAATTACATGTTTTTTTTTTTTTCAATCATCATTATCAGTGTTGAAAATATTACCCTTGACATGTGGGAGATTTTACACTATGGTATGCCTGTAAAATCCCAGATTTTTACTTAATTGATCTATTTAGATCTGTTATTAGATCTATTATTTTTAGACAGTGATGCATAGCAAAACTTGCCTTGCCCTTGAAACTTGGCTCTTGAGCTGTAATATGAAACAAACAGCTGGGTTTACAACAAAAAGCTGTGATTGAAAAGACATTTTCGTGAATGAAGTAACTGAAAATATGTGATCTCATTTCATACATTTACAGTTGCATACTGAGTCTGTACAGTAAATAAACTAGGATGGCTATAAGCCTTTCAGATATAGTCATGGATCACTTTTGGTTCATTTTTGGTTCATTTTTACACATAGAATAAATGTGTGTGTTTAGATGAAATGTATATAAAACTGAATTAAGATTCTGAATTAGGTCAGAAATAGTGGTAGCCATTCAAAATTTTGTTTTTAACTGCCTATATGAAGGATAAAAATGCACAAAAGAAACAGTTATAAGACATGAAGGATTCCAAGAGGGGACAAATATCTCATTCAGTGCTCTGCATGTTCCTGCAATGGGAAATCAGGACTTTTCATCTGTTCTTTCTCTCCTTTCTAAGTCAGGAAGAGGAGAGGAGTGATAGTGACATGGGTTGGGGACAAAATGGATTCCTCAGAGTCATTATAGGAAAAAGCACTGGGCATAGGCGTTTTAATGTAAAAATGGAGAAGGTTAAAAGTGCAAGTGTTTATACATGACTTGTTAATTAGATTTTGTCTTTTTGGAGTTAAGGCTTCTCTCTTGTGATTAACTCTCATTTTGGGTTCATTTTCTGTTTTTCTCTCATGAAGCTAAAGAGGACTCTGGGGCTTGGTTCTGTTTGGAAGTAGACAACTTGCCCCACTTACTCCCTACCCCCTCCACCCAGTGAGCTCAGGGAAAGTCCAGCAGAAAGACCTGCATTGAATTGTTTTGACTATTGTTCATAGCCTGAGGGGAAAAATGGCTTCTTTCTTCAACGTGGTTTTGCTTACATTCATCTCTTTTGGGTTCTTCTCTCTTTCCAAGTGTTACAATCTAGTGGGCCTAGGTTAGGGTGTAAGCTGAGGGAAAGGGGGCAGAGTGAGTTACTCCACCTCTTTCTAGAGTGGAGCACGTAGAGGTGAGTGGCCCTGGAACTGTCTTCAGCCTAAAGGAACGCTTGGCTTCTATAGTCTAACAACCTTGGCACAGCTAGGTGTTTCATATATTTTTGGGTCAAATTCTCTGCTTTAGATTTTGGGTGTCCTTATCCTTTCTCTGTATCTGTGTATGTGCATGCATGCATGTGCACGCGCGCACACACACACACACACACACACACACACACACACAGACACACAGAACGTGAGAGACTCATTCTGGCGGGAGATCTGGCATTGACAGGCACCTAGTAGTGGTGTTGGGAATGCTGGCCATTTCTCTCCATCTTGGACATACTATTAAAACCACGTAACTCTCTCTCATGGAGATTTGCCTGTGGCACTTACCACTTAATTGTTTTATTCTTGCATATATTCAAGCTTTGCCTTCTTTCTTAGGCTCAAAGCTGTGTAGGGACTAAATCTATGTCTGATTCATCTTTAATTCCCATCGGTGCTTACACATAATAGCAGCTCAAACATTTGTTGATTAACACATACTTGTTGTAGCAACATTTAAACAAGCCCTGAGGGACTCTTTATGATAAATTAACAAGTGGTTCTTTGAGCACCTTTGATTGAACATTTGTAGAGATGGAGATAAGATGTCTCAGTAGTACCCACATTTTTAAAAAACATTTTATTACAGAAAATTAGACACATGGAAAAGAAGAAAGAAGAGTAAGCCTGATAATGAGCCTTATTTACTCATCACTGAGCTTCAATAATTATTCAGATGTGAGCAATCATTTGTCATCTATCCCCCTGCCCAATCTCCCCAGATGTAGTCAGACTATTTGGAGAAATCCCAAGACATTGGCATTATTTCATTTCAACTGCAGATATTTTATCATACTATATTTATTTTAAATACTATGCTGCATGTACTCTTTTGGGTTTACTATGTTATATTCTTCTAAAAAGGATAGCATATATCATAATGTGTTTGCGGGGTGTGTACTGAGCTAAGTGGGTGAGTTTTAGGGAGTTGATTTGGGGATCACCAGAAGCCCAATGTGAATCCTATGATGAGGTGGTTAGAATACAAGATGACCCAGTAGAAGAGCTTAAAACACAATGAAGGGAAGTTTTGTGTGTTTCTTGTTACTCTTATTTGACTGCCAACTTTCCAAAATGGAATCAGTTTTTCCAGACCAAGCTCAAGTTTAGTGATAAATTATGGTGGCTAACACATCAGGTGGCACCAAGTCATGGATCTGCTGGAGGCACACTTCCAACATCTGGAACAGTTAAAGAGTTACCTCCAGAAACCACAGTGAAAATCTGAGTGGAGACAGACGTACACATGCTGCTGTTGTCATACATATAAATCTGCCAACCAATCACAGCAAGGCTCCCTGTGACTCAGCTTGGTGGAATATCACCATGTTTTCTAAGCATGGTTTCTAAGCAAGTCCTGCTGTTTAAAAGCGTTATAGCCATCACATTGGCATCCCTACAACAGTTAGCAGAGTGTCTAGAAGGTGCACAGCAGGTACTCCATACCTTTTTGCTTAATTCAATGGTGAAGACAAATAGGCTAGCACTTACAAATCAGAGCAACATTGGTTAGGTGCATTTCAGGATTTCATGAAACACTGCCTAACTGTTGAATTTTACAAAACACAGGGGTAGAGATGTATTTTTGGCATGTGGCAAACAGCAAATAAGATGGATGACTTTTTTTTTTAATTTAATTTAATTTTTTAGAGAGAGAGAGCAAGCTGGGGAGTGGGGCAGACAGAGGAAGAGAGAGAGAGAATCCACACTCAGCATGGAGCTTAGTGTAGGGCTCAATCCCACCCCTCTGGGATCCTGACCTGAGCTGAAATCAAGTGGCATGCTCAACTGACTGAGCCACCCAGGCACCCCAGGATGGATGACTGTTTTAATATCACGTGGTCAAAAACACATATATACTCTGGTTAGGTGTACATAAAGCACTCGAGTTTGAGGTGTGTAATGGGTACATAGTGACAGGTGGGAGCCTGGATCTTCAGCAGTCTGAAGAAATCATGTTAATGGATTTCTTTCAGCGAAGGTATGGATATAAATAGATTGTCATGGGATGCCTGGGAGCTCAGTCGGTTAGCATCTGACTTCGGCTCAGGTCATGATCTCGCGGTCCGTGGGTTCGAGCCCCGCGTCGGGCTCTGTGCTGACACCTCAGAGCCTGGAGCCTGCTTCAGATTCTGTGTCTCCCTCTCTCTCTGCCCCTCCCCCACTTGCGCTCTGTCTCTGTCTCAAAAATAAACAAACATTGAAAAAAATTAAAATAAATAGATTGTCATGGGGGAATTTCTCTTAGCAGAGGGCATCAGAAGGTCATATTCCCATTCACAGTATTTATGGGAGGGGGAAAGGAGAAATATTTTGATATAGATTGATGATAAGTAATTTCTCTGTGATTATATAATTCTGAGGTCCTTACTTAAATTTTCCTCATGTAGATTTTGACATTCCTTAGAACTAATGGAATTACTATGGCATTGTAGGTTGGGGATGAGGGCAGTGGGTCTTGATATGTTTGATCAGTGGGTCTTGATAGATGATTCCTGCCTATCAGTCACTTTTCTTCCATGTGAGCTGAAAGGGCTATGCAGTGATTACTTTATTAACAGCTACAGAAAAGTCCATTATTTGAGAGGAGAACTCTGGTCAAAGCCAAGTTGGAGTATAGGCCTTAGATGAGAAGCCTGAGTTACACTTCCTCCTCCATCTACTCTTCTCCCACCCATTTCTAAAACTCAGGACTCGTATATTTTTGTGTGCCCAGGCACAGAGAGGGATGGATAGCCCTAGATGGGACTGGATGAAATCTGGGAGTATGAGAATGTGTCTCCAAATGGATGCTCCAACTCAATTCATTAATTCTTCAAAAAGGAGGGCAAGAGCTGTTTTAGAGGGGATGGCTCACAGGTCCTTGTAAGGCATAGTGAGATCCCATCCCAGAGTCACCATGACCAATCAGTACCTGTGTTTCTGACCGATCTGATTAGCAATTTTTTTCTACTTTTTGGCAGGGTGTTAGGAAGAAGGTGGGCAGACATGAAGCATATATGATTGTAGCTTCCCTTATTGTTTGTTAGTTGTTAATAGGATACATTAAAGCATTGTCTGTAACTAATGTTTCTTCCAGCTCATTAGCCTATAGGTAAAAATAAGGTCACAGACCATCTATCTAATATTTTGTTGGTTTAATAGTCATACCTGCTAATGCAGAAACTCCATTTCCCTGAACATCATCTCTAGGTGCTTTTGGAAGCAGGTGAAACCTGTGTGTAGCATTCCTGAAAGTAGCTGTCCAGCCTCTCTGGCTGCTCACAGAGGTACTACATGTGCCTTTCTTGCCCCTCCAGGCACAATTCCCTTTGGTGTCCTTTGTGTTCTAAAGGTATCAGAATTTCATGGTAGTTTGTGGTGAGTGAGGAAGAAAGGCTCTTTTCTGTTAGATTTGTACTGTACAAGAGGTCTGTGTCAATGCTGCATGGACCCAGGGCATATAGAAAACTGGCTTTTCTGTTCTTAAAACCTTCTTTTAAACTAGGACCAAAAACCTGTCAAGGCCTAGCTAGGTATTGGTTGAAGTAACCGCCCTCCTTGTGATACTCACTATGACTTCACCCCTTTTGACACTAAGGTTTTGTCACTTGGTAATGGCTACTAGCTGACTGCTGTTTTTCGTTTTGCAAAGGATCTTCTGACAAGGGTTTCATATGCCTTCGTGAAAACAGGTTTCTATTGTGTCAAATCTCTTTGAAGTGCAGCTGTGCACAAGGCTTCAGTTTGTTGTCTCCCAATGTTCTAGGCACCCTGCATGACCGCTTCTCCCATCTGCTTATCTGATGTGCCCAGACCCTGAATCTCGAATCAGATTCGGCTAGGGCACTCCTGGAGGTGACTGCTTTCTTTCTTAGACTTGTCACTCAAGCATCCAATGTATTTGACTTTGGCCCATAGATTTATTGCAGTTGCACTTGCATACCCAGTTTAGCAGATGGGGTCCACTATCTTGGTGCACAGAGTGTTCTAGAATTTAGGTTTGGGAGGGAATCTTATCATTGACTGAATTTTAAATTTGGTAATAGGATTCATGTGCTTCACTCTATGTCCTGTCTTTTTGCATTCGAACTCTTAGAAAATTATAACATGGGACCCTTTTGTTTTGTTTTGTTTTTGTTTTCAGGGCTGTCTGGGATATTAGCACATTTTGTCACCTGTTGCTTTGTGCCCTCTAAATATATTTAGAAGTAATTATTTTTTATTATGTGCCTATTAGGTACATAAAATGGTTGCTCTCATTACATAAAAATAACTGTTTCTTACTTAATTTTACTGTTTCTGAGTTTTTAAATAATTCACTTATTTATTTACATTATGCTTATATTTTTATATTATTTTCTTAAGTATCACCTGTATTCATATTTCTTCAAGAAGAGGTCTAAAATTCCTATCAAGTGAAAGAAAATGGTGAACAGAATCATCTCTAGCTCCTCATACAGCCTGAAAATTCTGCTTACTCTTCGAACCTTGCCACTAGCTTCTCATTACTCTTGTTTCTAAGTTAAAATGATGCGATTAAATTGGCCAGAAACCGTTAGCTTAGTTATAAAATTTTAATAACTGGAAGCTTTTAAGCAGGAAACATACACACTTTTTTTTTACATAAAAAAGAAAGCATTTGGAGTCTCAGAGATTGAATATTAACCATGTAATTGAGAATGCTTGCCATAGTATTTTTAAAAAATTTCATGCTTTTTATTTTAAAATAGTAAGAAGTGAAATTTTAACCATGTGTTCTGTCTGGCATGGGGGTTGGGAACACCCTAAATCTGAATTTAAGGAAGGTATTCCTCTAGGAAGTGAAAAGACTTAGACAAATGGCTCCTTAAATCTCCTACGACTATAAGCACAGAAAGGTACTTTGAGGAAGCGCTACTCTGTGGCAGAAGACGCGGTGCAGGCAGTGCTGAGAAGAAGTGAAATGTGAGCGGTTGCTTCTGCCTTTTTACAAACACTTGACTCACTCTGGAGATACAGCGCAGGGAATGGTGTGCATCAGCACATAAGAAACAGATGGCCATACTAATAGCTGTCCTGGGGATGGGCTGAATTTAGGGCACATGAAAGCTGCAGCGAGGGGCCCGGCAGAGTTCTATTTTGAGTTTAAAATGTAAATGCTAAACTATGTAGTGAATCACAGGCTTTTGGATGGCCAATAAAGGCAGTTGAAATCATAGGCTTGGAATTAACAAGAACTAGTGGATGAAATAGGGGATAGCTGGGTCTTTTTTTTTTTTTTTTTCCTCCTGGAACAATAAGAATTTAATGGGATAGCTCTTATTACTTCCTTTGAAACAGTGACATTTTAATGTATGGATTCTTAAGTTTGTCCACCCAATAAATCTAGATGAAATGTTTCCTATAATATAAAGACGTTTTCTGAGGATTAAAGTAATGTGAATAGGTTAAAGTATCAGAATTATAGAGCTGGAGAATGTGAGTACAAATGCCTCTGTCTACATGAAGCCTAAAACAACAGTGACATTCTACAAATGGCAGAGCTGGGGCTAAAACTCAAGTTCTTCTTTTCTTTTTTAATTTTTTAAAAATGCTTATTTATTTTTAAGGGAGGGAGGGAGAGGGGGAGAAAGAGAAAAATCCTGAGTGGGGAGGGGCAGAGCAAGACACAGAATCCAAGGAGCAGACCCCAGGCTCCGCGCTTTCAGCACAGAACCCAAAGCAGGGCTCAAACCCATCAACTGCCAGATCATGACCTGAGCCAAAATCAGGCGCTCAACCAACTGAGTCACCCAGGTGACCCCTTTCAGAGTTTCTTATCTCAGTGGTTGCCTCAGTCAGGAACATAAGGATCACCTTAGACATACTGCATTTCTTACCTCCTGGCTCAAAACCTTTTTTTCTCCCCCACTTCAATTATTTATCCTGCTTTATTCAATTATTTTGATACTATGGACACATTTGGATGTTAAGAAACTCTTTGTAAAAGCATTATTTTATTTTTAATGTTTATTATTTTTGAGAGAGAGAAAGAGAGAGAAAGAGACAGAGAGACAGAGACCAAGCAGGGAAGGGGCAGAGAGAGAGAGGGAGACACAGAATCCGAAGCAGGCTCTGAGCGCTCAGCACAGAGCCCAATGCGGGGCTCGAACACACAGACCGCGAGATCATGACCTGAGCCGTAGTCGGCCACCCAACCCGGCTGCCCAACCGACTGAGCCACCCAGGCTCCCCATTTGTAAAATTATTTTTAATGATTGATATTGTACTATTGGGAGATACACCATAATTATCTATTTTCTAACTCTGTTGTGGTGATTTCACAATATATACACGTATTAAATCATTATGTTGTACACCCACACTCACACATTGTTATATGTCACTTATATCTCAGTAAAGCTAGGGGATAATAGGGTTGAAATGTCTTAGCAGCACACAGCTCATAGTCTTAGGGCAAGGGCCAAACTCTTTACCCTAGCAATCATAGCCAATTACCACAGTCTGAATTTTCACTACTCGTCATATTTATTGTCTTAAGTCCTGTCATTCACATCTTTTGCTGTTTCTTACACTTACCTTGCCCTGTGTGTATCTTTCCATCAGGCTCTGTTTTGTGGGCTGGATTTTGAGAAACATTTTTAGTCCTCTTTATTCTTCACTCACTCTTTCATCTTTACTTTCATTTGTATTTTTTTTTTTTTTCTTCGTTAGGGCATTCATGCAGGGAAAGAAGTGAGTGTTTGGGGTGGTATTACTAGAAAACCAGACGCCTCTTCATCAAATAATCCCTGCTCCTTTTTCTCTGTTGGAATATGTTCCCAAAGAGGGGATAGGCTGCTTGATGAACTGTAAGCACGTTGCTGATTCCGTCCTAAAATTATGCAGGAAAATACACGCTAGTGTTTGGAGGAAAGAAATGGTAGAAATGAACTAGAAGATTGGATGCAGAATGAGAAAGGGTTGGGAAGAGGCAAAGGGGCACTTGTGGGGGCATTAGCAGAAATTTTCTGTTAACATCTCTCTAAAATGAACTACCAAGGAAAATTCTTTTATAAGAGAGATAAAAAGAAAATCAGGTACAATACAAGTATTGGTTTTCCAACTTGTTTCCCTACCTTCAGCCTATCACTATGCTTAAGAACTGTAATATCTTCTATTTTTTTCAAATACGTGTGCAAAATGATTATTAAATGGTTTATTAACTAAGGTACTTGAAAGTATTTTCAGTTTTCAAAGCACTCATATAAAAAAGGCTTGAGATACAGTGTGTGGAATCTAAAATATGTGCTAGTAATCCATTCCTATGAAGAAAGCATGTTGTTAAAGCCAAAATGTGCTATGACATCTGCTACGTCATTCCTGAATCCATATAAAAGGAAGGCCAGTTCCATAAAATTCTGAAAGAATCAGTCAAAGCCAAAAAGTTAATGTGACCAGTTGTTTTGCATTATGTAGACGAGAAAACCATCTGCTTTTCCAAATAGTGGTCTGAGTGACATTGGAGTCCTTGTATCTTGGCCTTGAATCAGAAAATCAGCTGCATCACCCCTGTGGTCATTTTCTAAACAAGGACCTGGCTGGTGCTGGAGGTTCATCAGGATAGACATCTTAACCCATCACCCATCACCTGTCCCCAAGTGTGCTCTCTGGGTCTGTGGTTCTGGTCTATTTTTCCCTTCCTAGACTTGTGCCTTGAACATGGCAACTGCCATTACTCTTCTAGAACTGCATCTCATTTTCTCCCTAAATCAGAGTCTGTACTGGCCCCTTTAGTTGCTATCAATGCATCCAGGTTCAGCCTGAGCTCATAAGGCTCTTGGGATGCCAGTGTATTCCCGCGATTACAATTCCTGATTGTTTCACAGTTTCTCTAAGCCATTCACTGACCCTTCTCATTTAAGCTTCTTCTCCAGTCTCTGTGTACTGCCATCGACTCTGTACCTACACCCACTTAAAAATGTATTTTCTTCTTTGTAAGTTTTTTCCTTAACTGTTCTTTCTGTCTGGGAAGCTTCCCTGAAGTGCCCATCCGCAAAACATTTCTACTTATTGACTGATCAAATGCCGTCTCTCCAAGAAGCCTTTCTTAGATTCTCCTAGATGAATTTAGACTTTCTATTTATCTATCCACCCACCCATGAGTTTCTTCTCCCATAGCACAGTGTATGTATCTTCATTAATCATGTTTTCTGAAATGCTGCTTTGTATCACTTTTCTGCTTGTGTTTTATGGCTGTAGGGCTCTGTTTCTCTGAACAAGTTATGATTCAGAAAGGCTGAGGCTGTCATTCATTTTTATATTCCCACAGAACCTAACATGCAGCTTTGCAGGCCACAGTCATTCAGAAAATATTTGTGCAATTTAATAGAAACAGAGAACAAATTAGGGCTGATCAATCAAATTTGATGGTTGACGTTAACATTTATTAGTTGGCGAACAGTGGGTGCATGGATAGGTATGGGGGCTATTTTCTAATGATATTTTAGAATATTAGTTTCAGATGTTTTGAGGGGAGTATAGTAGAGCAGACTTCTACGTATATTGCTGCTTATAATGCTGACACATGGTTTTAAGATTTAACATCATTCCCTGCCTTTTGCTCTGCATATTATGGATTTGAACAAAATTTTAAAAACATTTCTTACTGTCCCAGGAAAAAACAATTTCAAATTCATACCAGCTAGCCTTCTCATTAGTTTTCAAACATAAATGTATTGACAGGAAACAAAACCCTTATGTGTTTAATTAATATTAACATTCATAAAGTATTATTTGAATATAACTTAATATCTTAGAACACTTAGAGGCTTTGAAACTGGAGATTATTTCCCAGGGGAAAAGTGAAATGGTATTCTCTGTGACTGCTTTTCAAAATCTAGGACCCAGTGAATTAGTGGATTCTAAACTTGGCAAGCCAGTCTCTCCTAGTCCTAGTGGGAAGTATTTTGATTTTAACTTCCTTTGGAAAATCTCCCAAGCTGGAGGGGAAATAAACATACTTCAAGAATCAAGGCTCCTTTTAGAAATTCAGTTTTAAAATATTTTTTTTAAAGGAATTCTGGCTCCAACCTTTTTTTTATTTTTTTGCTCTGTCTTAATCAACATTTCATCCTTCTCTTGTCAGCTGCCAAAGCCCAGCCTTTTCCTGGGCTCTTAGGGATTTGAAACATTTTGGCAGGCTGAGAATGGGTGGGAGATGCTCACAAAGAGGGTGAGAAATGATGTTTTCACTTCCTAATATTCTTGGCCAGATTGATTTTCTGTGTGGGAGGAGAAAACTCTGGAATCATGTCAAGTACTCCACAGAGATTCAGACAAATAGGACTGGACGCATTAAATCAACAAATACTAAGCATGGGTGGGGGGTGGGTTTTAGCCAACATAGAACTTGAAAAACTTAGTACATACTCTTCAAAACCTTAGATACAGTTGTGGAGATAAAGTGTTTGCAGCTTTTAATGGCAACATACCAGATACACATAAGTCCAAAAAGTACACACTCAGTTTCCAGATGTATGGAGAAGAAACAAAAGGAGCTATGAGAGGAAGGGGATCCTTTTTTTTGTCATCCTTTCTTTTTCTTTATTTTTAAAAATTTAAAGGCAACTTACTCTCTTAAAAATTTTTTAATGTTTCTTTTTGAGAGAGAGAGAGAGAGAGAGAGAGAGAGAGAGAGACAGTGTGAGTGGGAGAGGGACACAGAGTCAAAGTATGTGAAGCAGGCTCCAGGCTCTGAACTGTAAGCTCGGCCGCTGGGCTTGAACTCACGAGCCGTGAGGTCATGACCTGAGCCAAAGTCAGACTCAACTGACTGATCCACACAGGCATCCTTAAGTCCGATTTAGTTAATATATAATGTAATAATGATTTCAGGAATAGAATTCAGTGATTCATCACTTACATATAACACCCAGTGCTCACCCCAGCAAGTGTCCTCCTTAATGCCTATCACCCATTTAGCCTATCCCCCAACCCAATACTCCACCAGCAACCCTCAGTTTGAGAGTCTCTTATGGTTTGCCTCCCTCTCTGTTTTTATCTTACTTTGCTTCCCTTCCCCTATGTTTGTTCATCTGTTTTGTTTCTTATATTCCACATATGAGTGAAATAATGTATTTGTTTTTCTCTGACTGACTTATTTCACTTAAGACACTCTAATTCCATCTACATTACTGCAAATGGTAAAATTTCATTCATTTTGATTGCCAAGCAATACTCCATTGTAAACATATACCACATCTTCTTTATTCATTGACCTGTCGATGGACATTTGGGCTCTTTCCATAGTTTGGCTATTGTTGATAGGGCTGCTGTAAACATTGGGGTGAATGTGCCCCTTTGAATCAGCACTGCTGTATCCCTTGGATAAATACCTAGTAGTGCAATTGCTGGGTTGTAGGGTAGTTCTATTTTTAATTTTTGGAGGAACCTCTACACTGTTTTCCAGAACAGCTGCACCAGTTTGCATTGGAGGGAGTCTTTGTAGACACATGGTAACATGAGGGTCATCTGTGTTTCCAGAGGGAATTGGAGAAGTATGAGAATGTGTCACTGAAGATTGATATTTGACTGGGTTTTTAAGGACTATTAATGTTGATAACTATTATTATTTGTCTACCTCCTGTTACATGCTTTGTATGTATTCTGTCTAGTCTTAACAAGTGTGCAAAGTGGGTATTACGTGATTTTATTGTAATGTCTGCTGTTTCATCGGACTGGAAGCTCTGTGAGGACAGGGGTGGATTTACCTGCTTTGGGTCATCTTCCTATCCTGAGGCTCAGCAGTGTATGGCAGATGAACAGTACCCAATAATAATTGGTGGACTACAGACAGGAAAGCTGCCAATCCGAGGTTAAGTAATTTGCCCAAATTCAATGCCCGCAAGTGGCAGAGCTGGGATTTGTGCATGTCTATTTGATGGCAAAGCCTGAGGTCACCTGTGGTGTAATGCTCTTCAGTGATGAATCTGATACAAAGAGTTGGAGAGAAACCAGAAAACCATTCCATTTTGGAACATACAAGCATTAGGAAAATAACAGAGAAGTAACGAATAGGCCGCTTTAGCTATGGTAGTAGGCAAATTGGAAAAACACGTTGGGGCCATATTCTGTAAAACTTGATATATCAGACTCTATTTTTTTTTATCATTTTTCTTTTAGTGGAACATAATAAAACATTTTTAATTAGAGAAACAATGATCACAGCAGTACTTTAAGGAAAACTCACACAATAGATGTGCAAAGGAAGTTTTGGAAAGAGAGACTGAGAACTAAGGCCAGCGGGGAGACTCCTCCAGAGCTCTAGCAGGGTATGATATATATGCAAGTTCTCTGTATAGATATGGGTCCCGCGTTAGGTCAGTGGAAATGGAAATAATGTGTATGAAAGAGATAATCTAAAGGAGGTATCTTCAGGTATTCATTATAAGGCGGAATAATAATCACTTTAGTGCACTTCAGTTTTCAGTCTGTTATAACTGAGACCATGAATGATGCATTCAATGGGAATAAATTTAACCATTGAAAACTTGTACTGAAGTTAGGGGTCAGGAATAGAATAGCGTTAGGGAGCAAAAGCATAGAGGAAGCAATTGAAACTGGTGGATGAAGACAAACAAGGACTGATGTTAGAAAGAAGCTCCATTAAAAAAATAGTAATTGCTTCTTTTTGATAAATATTCATAGTGAACTATAAATAATCAGATGGACACATTTTAATTGTATGGCTCACTGAGATTTTACAAAGTGATACACCCATGAAACACACAAAGATCATGATCTAGAATATTACCACCATCCTGGAAGCCTCTCTCATAATAATTCTCTTCAAAAAAATAACTATTATTCTGATCTCTTTTAGAGATATTTTAGATCCTTGAATAATTGAAACCACACAATATGGTATGTATTCTTTTGTGTTTGGCTTCTTTTGCTCAACATTATAGTTGTGAGATGTACTTTTTTTTTTTTTAAGTGTGACCCATGGGTTATTCAGAAATGTATTGCTTAATATTAACAAATTTGGAAGATTGCTGGGTTTTTTTTTTTGTTTGTTTGTTTTTTTACTGTTACTGATTTTAGCTTAATCCCACTGAAGTCAGAAAACATTCTCGGTGTTATTTCAGTCCTTTGAAATTTATTAAGAGTTGCTTTATGGTCTAGCAAATTTTCTTTTATGGGTAAATGCTCTATCCCATTAAAAAAGAATATGTGTAAGAATTTATACTCTGAAATGTTGAGGACAATGTTCTATAAATGCCAATTAGATTAAGTTTGTTAGTCACGGTGTTCAACTCTGGTACATTTTAATGCTTTTTTGTCTGCTTGTTCTCTGTTACTGACAGAAGTATGTTAGACTTTCCCGTTATTCACATAAATTTGTTTAGTTATTCTGTTAGTTCTCTTTTTTCTTTGTAGTTCTTGACACTTTCTTACTACAGTGAATTTAGGCTTATTATATCTTTCCGTTAAAATGAGATTTTATCACTCTGAAATGTATCTGCTTATCTCTAGTACTATTTCTTGTCTTAAAGTCTACTTTATTTAATAACATTATGGCTATGCTATTTTCTTTTGTTTGGTATATTTGTAATACACTTTTTTTTCTATCCATTTATTTTCAATCTTTCTGTGTCTTTATACATAAGGACAGATATTGACACATATTAGACATGTATATTATATATCATAGTCATATTATGGAAGCCAAAGTTTAAGGATGAGGAACAAGCAGGGCTAGAAAATAGAAGCATCATCAAAGATGTAGGAGGAGAATAAGCCTAGCAAGGAATTAGTAAAACTAAGAAGAATTTCAAGCAGGATGGAAAATTCAGCCTGCTTTTGGGCTATCCGAACAGAGGCGCATGTCAAGTGCCATAGAGACAGCAAGGCGAATAGAGATGATGAAACATCATTAGATGTTACGTAGTCACTAAAGATTTTTTTCTATCTTATTATAGTAATGACAATAAAATGTAATCAGCAGATTTAGGCGTATTATTTCTCACATTTAGCTGTAGAAAGAGTAATGCTCTGAAAACATGCTTCACTCTTGACGGTCAATCTGGTCACATCTTTTGGCCTTTCCAGTAAGTTATTCAAGGATCTACCTGCTGTTTTAGCAGACACTGGTATCTCCTTCTCAAGGCTTAGTCTTCCCCTTTAATTATACAGAAGTCTCAAGGGCTTGCACAGTGCAATGCAGGGTGTCAGGCTACGGGCATCCCTGAGGGCAATGGGCACTGACTACTGCCAGTGTTCTCTCTGACCTATAGGGTGCAGGGCTGAAGCTGAATCCCGTACAGCGGGACTCTCAGAGCAGGCCTGGTGGTGGGTGGTCCTTTGCTGGTCCATTTCTGTTTCTCCCTCTTCATCTTCCCCCAAAGATAAAAAGTTTTCTGTTTTATTTATTTATTTTATTTTTTAAGTTTATTTATTTATTTATTTTATTTTTTTAAAAATTTTTTTTCAACGTTTTTTATTTATTTTTGGGACAGAGAGAGACAGAGCATGAACGGGGGAGGGGCAGAGAGAGAGGGAGACACAGAATCGGAAACAGGCTCCAGGCTCTGAGCCATCAGCCCAGAGCCAGACGCGGGGCTCGAACTCACAGACCGCGAGATCGTGACCTGGCTGAAGTCGGACGCTTAACCGACTGCGCCACCCAGGCGCCCCAAAGTTTATTTATTTTTGACAGAGACAGTACAAGTGTGAGCTGGGGAGGGGCAGAGAGAGTGGGAGACACAGAATACAAAGCAGGCTCCAGGCTCCAAGCTGTCAGCAGGGAGCCCGATGCGGGGCTCGAACTCACGAACTGTGAGATCACGACCTGGGCCGAAGTCGGACGCCCAACCGACTGAGCCACCCAGGCGCCCCAAAAGTTTTCTGTTTTAAAGCTTCAGAGCACAAAGCATATGTTTAAATAAATTACGGTTCAGTCATCCAGAGGAAAAGCTTGTACCTGCAAGGAAAGATAGAATGACTTTTTTCCTCCCTTCCCCTCCCTCATGGTCTTCTGTTAAGTTTCTCAAGATCCACATATGAGTGAAAACATAAGGTATCTGTCTTTCTGTGACTGACTTATTTCACTTAGCATAATACCCTCCAGTTCCATCTATGTTGCTGCAAATGACCGGATTTCATTCTTTCTCACTGCCAAGTAGTATTCCATTGTATATATAAACCCCATCTTCTTTATCCATTCATCAGTTGATGATGGGCGGGGGGGAGAGGGGAAAGTGGGTGAGGGGCATTGAGGAGGGCACTTGTTGGGATGAGCACTTGGTGTTGTTTGGAAACCAATTTGACGATAAATTATATTAAAAAAATAAATATATAGAACACCCACATAAAACAAAGAATGAATATACTATATTGACCACATGGAAGCACCTCCAAGCCGGACTAGTACTGAAATAAAGGAAGGTACATGTCAGTGGGTGTGAATATGACACTTTGCCTGGACAGGATGACTCATTGCCCAAAGGAAGTTACTCTCAGTGACTTCCTGTGCTTTCTCCGCCTCTTCACAGGGGGATTCCCTCCTTGATTGTGAGATATGCACACAGTCCCAGGAGGAGAGGACCACCTTCAGTCATTTCACATTGATATTCTGATACTTCTGTTTGAGAAGAGTGAAATACAAATGATCTCTTATCATTTGTCCTTCTATGTTAGGTAGGCAGCTACATTGTGCAATTATTTTCACAGCTATGTTAGCCTGAGTTTATTTGCAGGTGGCTGAGTAGTATGGAATGCATGTAAAATGCTAAAAGGATAATGAGGTAAGTTCTTGGAAATAGGGGAAATAGCTGGGAAATGAGGGAAAGACTCGTCATCATCTGAAACAGAAAGCAAAGAATATTTACTCAGACTAAACATGTAAAGAACATTGATGCTGGCGGTGGTAGATAGGGAAGGCCTGGGAAATTCACAGTTGTTGGTATTAATTTTTTTTAGTAGAAGTTCACTAGCAAAACATTTGATTGTGATTTTCATACTGACAGTAGCTTAGAAAAAGTATACATGATATGCATAAGTCTAGACAGTAGCTTTATTACTATAACAAAAATAGAAGAAAAAATTGCCCCAAATGTTTGTTTTTATTATAGAAGTTTTTCAGAAAAATATGAAATTAGAATAGAATGATCAACCTCCATTAATCCATCACTTAGCCTTTAATACTTATGAATACAAAGCCAGCCTTGTTTCACCTAGATCTTAGCCACTTTTGGGGATTATTTTGTAGCTAATCCCAGACATCATATTATTTTATCTGTAAATCATTTGCTATGAGATAAAAGAAAAATTTAAAAGCCTAAGGGGATACCTACAACTCTGTAGCCACAAATTTAAAAATCTGGATTTAACAGATGATTTCTATCAAAATACAAATGGTCAAAAATTGATCTAAGAAAACAATAAAAGAACCAGGGGCACCTGGGTGGCTTAGTTGGTCAGGCATCCCACTTCCATGGGGCTTGAACTCAGGAACTGGTTATTACTAGGTGCTGGGTAAGTATAAAGAGTTTAATATTTTATTTCCAACTACAGGTCAGCATCAAAGATAAGGCTACAAAAAATGCATTGTTTAGTCTGTTTTATTATCTAAAATCCAAGAAGAAAGTAATTCCAGATTATAAAACAAAGTAGAAGTTGAACAGACTAAATAAACTTATTCATTAATTTCTTTTTTTTTTAACGTTACTTTTAAGAGAGAGAACGAACAAGCAGGGGAGAGGTGGGGGGGGGGGCAGAGAGAGAGAGGGGGACAGAGGATCCAAAACAGGTTCTGCTCTATGCTAACAGCAGAGAGCCCATTGTAGTGCTGGAACTCATGAACTGTGAGATCATGACCTGAGCTGAAGTCACATGCTTAACTGAATGAGCCACCCAGGTGCCCCTCATTAATTTCAATTTACAAATCATTTTTCCATCCATCAAGAGTTCTTATTAACAATTATTTTTTGGGACATCTCTTTTCTGAGTAGGCTATTAGCCCTGGGTTTGGTTTGCCATGTGCATTTCCTTCTCTGGGGTTTTTATATGGAGAAGGCACACAAGGATTATGAATCAAATGAAGAGCAAGGTGTCAAAATATTAGTTAGAGCAAGAACCAGAAAGTATCCAATGATGGGTTTTATGGTTAAAAAGAATGTGGTTTAGACCTGATGATAAAGTGAAATGTTCTTCCCCCTGCTGTGTATTTAAATCTTAGAATAAAAATGATCGGGGATGCATCTTAGAGGAGTGGGTTAAGACTGTGTAGGCAGAACAAGGCTTGGGGTCCTGTCAAAACAAGCCCACAGAGCAGTCTTATGTCTACTTGGCTGGAGGGGAAGGAGTGCAAATGGAGAAAACATAGTCCACATTTTCTAACCACTTGGAATAATAACCAGTAGAAGAAAGAGGCCACACCTTGCCTAAGGGTAGGAAAAGAAAGAGGAAATGCCTGCACTGATTCTCATTTGTGAGCTGCTGCAAGCCACAGCCAATAAAACATATCTTGTAAATGTCAAGCTCTGGATAATCAGTTCTTCCTCTGTTCTGGAGGACCAAATGTTAGGATCACAGGGAGAAGCCTGAGACATTTGGTCTAAACCTCCTCAAAGTGAGGGTCAAGGAGAGATGCCCCTTCCCCTGCAGGCTTCCTGTCATTTGAAAAGTTGTCCCCTGTAGTCGGTAAGAGTGCACTTCCCATTTCATAAGAAGGATGGCTATTGGATGGTTTTCTTTAAGCAATTTGCAAAATGCCTTTTCCACCTTTTTCTAAAATGCTTGATTTTTTATTGGGCCAAACCAAAGAGCAAGAAAGTTAGAAGAAATCCTTTGGAATACTGCCAACAGTCTTAACTTGAAATTTGAATTTGATTAACCTGTGGACGCGAGATTCACCTTGCATTCATGCAAGAGTTATAGGCAAAGCTTTGCCATTAATGCTGTCTAAATTGTATAATGAGAAAAGACAGTTGTACTATGATGATAGTTTGTGTTAACAACTTGGAACTGGTTTAGAAATGATTTGAGTTGTTGTTTGCTTGGAAATAGCATTCAAACAGCTTGAGGGATTGAGTCTTAAAATCCTCAAAGCTTTCAAAAGTGTGCAGTAACTTGTATGAAGATGCCGATTAGTAAATATGTGCAGTTACATGTGAACACTTTCAAGATTGCTTCAATGTTACTGTTGTTTTGGGTGTTGGCGTGAAAATATACGTGTAAGTAAGTGTTTACTAGTACTTACTCTGCTCCAAGGACACTTCTCAGCTCCAGAGAGGGACAAATTAACAATTCTCTGTGATGATAGTGCTAAAGAATAAGTCTATGGCACAATACAATCTACCTATCTTGACTGTGGAAGAGAAAAGTAAAGCCAGTTGACAGTATCTGACAGTATCTGGGGCTCTCTCTCTCTCTGTCTGTCAATGTTTGGTGGTATTAGGGCACCAAAGTCACCAACCAATACATGGTTTTCCTCTGTCTGTTCCCTCCCTTCTCTATTAACTGCCAGTATGTAGATCAGATCTTCACCTTCTCTTGCTTAGGGACTATCGCAATAGACCACCTACTTGCATGCATATCCAGTTTTGCCCCCCTTGCTTCCTCCACTGTCCTTTAACCTGCCTATCTGACACTGTCAGTTCCTCAGTGTAACTCCATGACTTAATGTTCAACTACACCCAAAAGATATTAATAACTTTAGACTCTGAGTTCCTCAGGGCTTCATCATACTCTCTCCCTATAGGGACTGGTGTTTTCTGTTTCCTCACTTCCTAACTCCTATAGGGTCTAGGTGTTATATCTTACTTAACATCTTTGCATCTCTAGGGAGCAGTAAGTTGCTTGGCACCTAAGGGCAGACCTACCTAAGGGTGACCTTTCTGAGCTGAGATTCTCCAACAGATTTTCCAAAGGTTCTGCTTGAGTTTGTTTTGTTTTCTTCTTACTTTAGAGACGAATATATATACATGTATATGTATATGTATATGTATATGTATATGTATATGTATATGTATATGTATATATATGTATATATGTGTGTGTGTATATATACGTATGTATATATACGTTTATCTACACATATATATTTGAAGATTGAAGAGTTAGATCAAATTGTTCACTAAATATTGGGATATGCCATAAATTAATTTTATTTATAGGTATAGATTGTTTAATTCTACTGTAATATTTTATTGCAAAGTAACCAGACATGTTTTCATTTAAGTGGATGCTGAATTTCATAAATAATAGCAAGTGTAATATTTTCATTACCTTTTGTCATACTCATTAGAGCCATAATGATGATAAGGGTGTATTTTTTAAATATGTTTTTAAGTTTATTTATTTATTTTTGAGAGAGAGAGAGAGAGAGAGAGCACGTGCGCACAAGTAGGGGAAAGGCAGATAGAGAGGGAGACACAGAATCTGAAGCAGGCTCCAGGCTTTGAGCTGTTATCACAGAGCTGGATGCAGGACTCGAACCCAAGAGCTTTGAGATAATGACCTGAGCCAAAGCTGGCCTCTTAACCTACAGAGCCACCCGAGGACCCCATGGATGTGTTTTTTAATCAATAGTTAGAATTAGTTTGAAAATACATTTAATTTTTTTAAAGTTGTATTTTTGTTGAAAATACTTTTTGATTAATCACCTGATTTTTTAGAATTTTGGCAGGCCCTGGATTTCTGAATACATTGTATAATTAACGTAAACTTTAGGAACGTTCTTTTGTTTTGTTTTGTTTTTTTAATGATCCAAAATTAAGTTGCTTTTAGTCACAGGATTTCTGTAAATACAAACTTATGTCAGAAGAGGACTTTTATTTACTTTTTGATTCAACTCAGCATGTTTATTTAATCTGCAATGATTCAGCTTACTGGCTGCTCTAGAAACTTGGAATGTGTTCTCATGATGGCTGAGTAAGTTGATGGCTTTGATCTGAAAAGTAAAGAAAGGCTTAGAGGAAAGCATTTTTTCCCCTGCAAATTTGCCTTTCGAATTTCTTTTTCTGTTAGGCAAGTATTGCTGTTTGGTTGTATGTCACTCTCATTTAGCTTAGATTTCTTATACGTGGAAAATTGAAGGATTTTGTTTTCAATTTGTGATGGTTTTTGGTGTTTTCAAATGGAACAGGCAGACTCATTCCAGGCACTGACAGATCTCTGCGTTGTTGATTTTGTCTCCCTTCTGGACATCCTGGAGCAAACACAAAAGATGATGTTGATATTAATCTGTTAGGGAGGTCACAAAATAACCAATGTATGAATCATTGAGTTTAATTTTTCAGAAGGTCTAGCAGGAGAAAGATGACCAGTGTTCATTTCCTCTGTAGGCAAGGTTGATGTATAGAGTCTGTCCTTCCCCATCTCAGGTACTCTGCATTTACTCATTTTCTTCTCCTCTGGCATCCCTCCTTCTGGCCATCCTCCTTTTGCTTTGAGTGGTTATCGTTACTTTTTTTTTAGAGAGAGAGAACATGCCACGAGCTGTGGAGAGGGGCAGAGACAGAGAGAAAGAGAGAGAGAGAGAATCTTAAGCAGGTTCCATGCTCAGTGAGGAGCCTGACAAGGGGTCTGATCCCAGAACCCTGGGATCACAACCTGAGCTGAAATCAAGAGTTGGCTGCTCAAGTGACTGAACTCTCCAGGTGCTTTTACTTTTGTAATTACTGCGCAGGTGACTCTTACCTCAATTTGTGCTCGCTGCTGATGTTTAGGCTTCTGCATCATCTGAATTCCTAGGTGCTGGGTGAATCTCTCCATAAGGTTCATGTAACTTATCATTATGCACTTAGATTATGCCTACATGCAGGGACTGCTTCCCTGTGTTCCGCTGAAATTTGATCTTTTGGAACCCTGGCTTTCAAGCAAGTTCTAAGGCCAAAAAACAAACAAACAAACAAACCATGGAGCCATTCTGCAGGCTTGATCCTTTCTTATGTGAATGAATGGTTAGTATTTCTAATATGTAAGATCTTCTTAGATTCTGACATTTTCAACAGGGACATCAATCATGACCTGATGGTTTCATGGTTTGCTTTCACAAAAATCGGATGCTTTATAAGCTTAAACCCAAATAACATTTAATATTTAAAAAATGACACAATTAAGTATCGCGGAACCTCAGTGTTGGGAGGGACCAGAAGGTAACTTCTCCTTTGTATGTACAAATGTCCTCTCCTTGAACATCTCTCACAATGGGAAACACAATACATCCTGAGGCAGCTTGTGTTGTATTTGCACAGACCTGACAGAAATTTCTTCTTACTCAACTGATACTTGCCTCCCTGAGATTTTCTTTGCTTGCCTCTGGTTCCAAGCCTTTGAGGCCGCCAACCCAAACTTCCCCTTTTGACTGTAGAAAGCTGTCACATAATTCTCAGCTGCTTTTGTTTCAGGGATCACAGCGCCAATTCTTCCAACTGTCCTGCCTCTGATTTGATCCTAAGTCCTCTCATTTCCTGGCTGGTCAGTTCTTCTTTTAGTCCATCTCTAATTTGACTGAAATGTGTTGTCCAGATCCAAAGATGAGGTCTTCGCCCTCAGCTCTTCCTTGGTGCTTTTGATACTGCAACCTAAAAATGAATTCAGCTTTGAGTGTGTGTGGACGTATCGTACTATGAGTTCAGACTGATATTATGACATAGAATCTTGCATTTTTAAATAGATCATGCTAAGTCACTTCCTGCTCCATTTCACATAGTGAACTTCTGAACTTCACATGTTATATTGTATTTAAATAGTTTGAATTCTGAATCTGTGATCCAACATATTCATCATCAGTTTTGATTTCATGTTTCCTCTGTGCTTTGTGAATGGGTCTTCTCTAACTTCATTAAAGGTAGTGATGAAAATGGGCCAAGAGAGCACAAGGGACCCCTGTGAGTTGCAACTGGAAATCTCCATTCAGGTTGATGCCCGTCTTTTAATTGGAGCCACTCATAGTTGTCCAATAAGTCGCAAACCCACCTAGTTGTCTGAACACATGGCCTGGATTTCCATCTTTTCTTAAAGGATATTATGAAACATCTAACCATACATACCCTTTCTGAAAACTCCATAGACCAATTACTTTATCAAAGAAGAAAATAAAAATCATTCTTCATAACTAATCTTTAGTAAATCTGAAATGCATTTCAGTTATCAGTCCCTTCCTGCCCATTGTTTCGAAACCGTCATTTAAATAATCTTAGAACCTTGACATGCAAAACTACCATTTCTAAATTATCTCTTCTTTTGTAAAAAAAATCAGAATGAATTCCCCACATCCTGCTTTTCTGTATCTTGCTATGCTTTGTGATTGTTAAATTACCATCATATCTCATTTTCATACTCTGAGCTACCCTGGATGGGCTTTTCCTTAATTAATTAATTAGGAGTCTTTAGGTAATTGTATAAATCCTTCTAGTGTAGGGCTTGCACCCCCCCAGGACTTAGCCAAGTCTTGACACAAAGCCTATTTTGTCATTTTGAACAAATGATTCTTTCCTTATCTCGATACCACAGCACCTTCAACAAAATAGGGGAAACATGGTCCTGAGTGAGCAGGGAACCAGCTTCTTTCTTTCTACTCTATCATTTTTTTTTGTTTTTTTTCTCTTAAATAAAAATGATTTTAATAGTATTTTATTATAAATGACATATTGCATTTTTAAATGGGAATTTATCTTGTTATTGTTTTTTTAAATTTATTGTCAAGTCAGCTAACATACAGTGTAGTCTTGGTTTCAGAAGTAGAGTACCGTGATTCATCACTTACATACAACACCCAGTGCTCATCCCAACAAGTGCTCTCCTCAATGCCCATCCCCCATTTCCCCCATCCCTCCCAAACCCCTACCCCATCAACCCTGAGTTTGTTCTCTATATTTAAGAGTCTCTTGTGGTTTGCCTCCCTCTTTTTGTATCTTGTTTTTCCTTCCCTTCCGCTATGGTCATCTGTTAAGTTTCTCAAATTCTACATATGCCTCCTCTGTCATTTTAGTACTTGGGTTTCAGCTTCAAGGTCCAACAGGAACTCCATCCATCCCTTACATCTTTCAGGCAGCTGGAAGTAGAAGGGGCAAGGAGACAGACTGCTGAGCCAGCATTTTTAAAGCAGCTTGTCTATCCTTGTTTGCCAGAACTTTGTCAAATGGCTACACAAAACTTCAGGGAAGACAGAAAATGCCATCTCTGACCAGGTGCACCACAATTCCACTGGAAGTTGGTTTGTATTACTCAGAAGGTGAGATCAGTTTTTGGGTGGCAAGGAGCCATGTCTGCTAAAACTAGAAAATAGAGTAAGTAGGAGTTGAGGGGTTGTCTCTTCTTGTCCTTCAAAAACACATTTGTCTTAAGTAAGTCTAGTATTTCTGACTACTTTTTTGCTGCAGACATCAGCAATAAATCAATTTTATTGACCCTAGAAGTAGGTAGACATTTTGTATCTTGAAATTCAGCCTTCTCAAGAAGGTTTTATGTTTGTTTTTGTTACTGTGTCTGTGTCTCCACACTGGCTTCTCTAGCTTCCTCCTCTCTTCAGTCCTCTTTGGAGATTAGCAGTTGCTCAATCAGAGCAGCATATTTGCCGGCTCTCCAACCATGCCGAGTCACGTTGACGTCCACATGTGTAGATCATGCAGTTAAGTTTTTTTTTTCCTTTTCATTTTTGAAAAGCTATCTTCCCTAAGTTTTCAAGAAATTGTATCTAGTAGGAAGCATTAGTCTCTTCCTGCCAGCTTTTTTTTTTTTTGCCCTGTTATCAATCAGGGTTTCACTGTTTCAATCAGTGTTTCAGCCTGAGCTTCTACCTCCTTCTATAAGGGCTGGGCGTGTGACCCTGGTCTAGTTTAGTATGTTCTCCTTCCTTGTTCATCATGATTGCTGCAGGAATGGGCAAGTGATCTGGCTGACATGTTTCACTGGAAACCGTGCAAGGGACCCCTTCTCTCTTTCTGAGATTGTTTGGGGTCATCTCCACCATCCCACAGAGAGAGAGCCTGTCTGAGAATAAAGCCAACACAGAAGAAAGCCAAGCAGTGAGAGGGATTAAATGAGCATTCTGAGGATAGGAATCTACCCTAATTCTAGTGCTACTCTTGAACTTGTGTGTTATGTAAGCCAGTAAAGATCCTTTTCCCTGTTAAGCAAGTTTGAGCTCAATTTATGCAATTTGTACTGAAGTGAGTCCTCATCAATTCAGTTTGTTCACTTCTGGGTTCTTGTTGATTGCACCAGCCAACTTCTCTTTCCTTATTTGTTAAATGAAATGTACCAGTTTTATTTGATACAGATGACCCTACATGGGCTAGTTGAATTATATGAATTGGGTGTGCAATAATTACATAGTAAAACCTCTAATCTGTCAGTGTCCGTTTAATGGTGCTTCTGAGTAATGATCAGGTTCTGTGTTTACATGAAATAAAGCAATAGGTCTCATCTTGGACTCAATCTCATTCAATCTCTGCTGCCTCTCCTTATCTCAGCATGTAAGGAACACAGAGAGGTAAAGTAGAACAGGCACAGATAAATGCATTGCAGAAAATGCATGGGAGTAGGCCTGTTTCAGAATGTTAAATTAAGGCAATTAAAACCTCTCCAGGGATCAGTTAATGATGTCTCTGTTCCTTAGAACTTGGACTTTGAGCAACTATGGAAAGCAACTCTGAATTTCTCCAGGAATAATTAGGATCTTGATATGGTTAAACAGTCATTTCAATCTAAGACAGTAAGGGACACAAGGGAAGGAAAGCAAAACTAACATTGGTTGAGGGTCATTTATGTTTTCAGTGTGGTCCAGGTTCCTTTTATGCAGAACTTGGTGCTAAAAAGAAAGCAGGCAGAGGCATTTTCCAAGCCAAAACTGTCTAAGGAAAATGGGAAGATAGTGCCTGGTGCATGGGAAATATTCAATTAATTACAGCAACTATGGGGATAGTGGCGATGATGATGATGTCCAGACACCTGGGTAAAGTACATCTCCGTAGAGCGCTGAGGTTCAGGTGCTGGTACCCTGAACCAGCACGGTGCACGGTGGTCCTAAGGCTAGAGCCCTGGCCACCTGTATTTTTATAAATTATATTGTTTAAAATGTTTACTTATTTATTTATTTTGAGAGAGAAAGAGGGAAAGAGGGAATCCCAAGCAAGCTCCACGCTGTCAGCATAGAGCCCCACGTGGGGATTGATCTCATGAACCATGAAATCTTGACCTGATCCAGAATCAAGAGTTAGACGCTTAACCTACTGAGCCACCCAGGCTCCCCATGGTCAGCTGTATTTTTAAGAAGCTCCCTAAGAGGCTCTGGGTGCTCATTAAAATGTGAGAATCTTGTCCTCAGGGGTGACACTAGAGGGGGACAGGAAGGGATAATATTAATTAGTAGTAATCATAACCAATATTAGTTGGTATTTCAGTAACTCTTGAATTTGTAAATCTTCAAATTAACTTAACATCACCAGACAGTAATCTTAGAGCAGTTTCAGTAACAGCAAGGTTTTTTTAATCTTTCAAGTATGACAGACTTTCTGCAGTAAAGGTGCAGTCTCTCTTTCCTGAACAATTCTAACTATGGGGCAAATATACTTTATTTTTCGTGTATGCCAAAGACAGTTAAAGATTATAAATAGAAATTTTACTTGTTCATTTACTTCATTTTCTTTTTTTCCCCCCTTTGCTTTCCCTTCTCCTTCTTCCTTACTCTTCCCTTCTGCCCTTCTCTCCCTTTTTCCTGCCATCCTTTCCCCTGAGGTTGTCGCCTTGCAATGTACTGCTTCATTGTAATCAGCAGAGGGCACTGTTCTGCAGCAAATGTGGAACAGCAGCATCCGAAACGTAATTTGGGGATCCTATTAAAGGAATCAGAATAAAACAAGCTCATAAATGTTGTTACATACATGAATGCTTATTCCATTTGAATTATGGTGATAGACGTGAACCTGTAATGATGACATGGTTCATAAAACAATCTCCATTTTAATAGCTGTGTTTAGTGATGTACCCTTTCCTTTATGAGAATTTAATTCTCTCTTTTCAACTCCTAAACTCCTGAATATGATACTCTTTTAAACAAGACAAAGGCTTCTCAAGCCAATAAGGCTGTGGCTCCTCCTGAAAACCCTGTTTTATTGGTCTCTTCTGTGTAATCGTTTAGTTTAATTTGATAAGCATTTCTGTTTTCCCAGGATAATTAGGTGGATAAACATGAAAATGTTCAAAAAGAAATGGAGCCAATTAGATTCTTTATCAGAGATTTCCACAGAAGAAATGCTTTACAGATGGACAGACTTTCCCTTAGAGATTTGAGCCTAAATTAGAATTCCTGGAGTTTACAATGGACAAAGGAGGCAGCTTTCTTTAATAGAACGATGTGTCAGTTATCTGAAGAAAAGAGCAGATAAAAGCGAGAAATTCCCACATGCTTCAGAATTAACACTTCTGTGGTAAATGCAGAGGGACATGCCTTCAGTCAGAGCAGAATTTTATCCCCAGCCAATTACAACCACCTTAAAACAGGTTGGACAACTGGAAGAGATTGCTCTGTGGCTGTGGGTGATTTTCCTGGCCCTGGCTGAAATAGACAGGTATCCAACATTTGTTAATGCTGTAAATATGTCAGCATGCATGTAAAAGATACTTGCGTATTAGGCCGACTGAATGTTCTGTAATTGTCCTGATGATAACGGTGCTTTAATACATTAGCTCCTTCTTTCTGTGGAGCTTAAGGAAATGTTTTGAGGAGTAAACAACCTAACATTATGTTCTATTTATTTTTGATTCTTGAAAACAGACTCCTATTTGAAGTGTAGTATCTGATCTTCTCTCTCCAAGTTTGATCTCATGTTTTCTGCTTTTCTATTAAGATTATTTGATCTCTCATTAAGTGATCATTCAAGGTGCTACAATTCAAGATGTGGTCCTATTAGTGTGGAATCAAGGAACATGTTTTTTTCTACTTGAAAAACTTTACAGTGTAACTCAAAGAATAAAACATGTACTAACATTTTTTTCTTCATCACTTCTTACGCATCTTTCATGGTTTTCCTAGTTACTCTCTGAATTCTGGGAAGCTGCTCAAAATGAAAAATCTTCAGAATTAAGAAAATATGTTTCTAAATGTAAGAATCCCCTACCCCCATGATGACTCCCACGTTTTTACACTTTAAACTTGAGCACACTCTTGCAATTTCCTGGTTCTTTCAAGCTTCGTGTGGGATGATAATAGATATCTTCTAGAAAAGTAGCCCTTTCATTTCATAAGGATAGTGTCTGTTTTTCTGTCTACTTCATCTCAGGGTTTCTTCATCCTGCTCCCAGTCTTGTCTAGATTTCTATAGGGCCTTTTCTTTTGCTTGTCCCAGAATCTTAGAGTAATACTAAAGTCCTCTCCTTTTTTTGTCACAATATCTACTACCACTGACAACCTCAGAACTCTGAGTCTCTTGGGTACCAGAGCTTAAGTGGCTTGAACCAGATATTAATTGAGGAGGCAGTTGGGATGTTAAATTGTCACTTGACAGGTAGAAATTAATAATTGAGTAGTGTACTAAGCTTTTGTTTCCATTTATGGGGAGAACTTTGGATGAAATGTTGGGGGTATGATCTAGGCTATGTATAAAAAATACGTCATTTGAAGTTAGTTGTAGTTTGTCTGAGAGCCCTCATGTCTGAGATGAGTGTGTGCTCTCTCTGAAGAGAGAGGTGACTGCTTCTCTCAAAATGGTTTTCTCCCAGTTTTATCTATCTAGAGATCCAAACCTACATTCAGTATTACAGCCCTGAGCTAGTATTTGGAGACGCATTTTTCAGAGGCCCTAAGTATTTTGATGTTTTTACAGGGACTTTCAAAATTCAATTGTTGGCTTTTCCTCTTAAAATAAAACCACTATATTTTGAATAAAATTTGAAAACAGGGTGATTTTTAGTTTTTACACTATCTTCCTAAATAATAAAACCAGAGAAAACCCTAAAAACCTAGACAGAACTATAAAATGTGATCATACTATAATGCTATTTAAAAATAATGTACACTTAGTGTTATACTTTAATAAAAGAAAAACATAAAGCATAACTGAAGAAAATTCTGCCTTCCAGATAAAATTTCCTTTACCACAAAAGGTACTAAGTTCTAAAGAATCTCGAGAATATTTATAAAAATACACTTTAAGAAATCTATGGAAGAAACTCAAATCCAAATTGGCAATTTATCCTAAGCCCCTAGGCTTGATTAATGATTTTACATTTTTCTTTTACTCTGTGCTCTTGAAATATATTCTTAAGTAGATGTGAATTAACATAAGCCTGTTCTTTTTGCAAGACAGAGTGCTAATTACATCATAGAAAAAGGAAGACCAATCTTTCCAGCATTAAGAACAAGTGAGCACAACATTTCAAAACAAATTGGATGGGAGTGAACAGGTTCTGATTTGTTCTTCCTGTTCTCAGTTACCTCTCATAAGGTCATAGGAGCTCAATGCACGCTGGAGTGTATTAAAGCCAGAGGGGGTGCTTTCTAAATTTCCCTTCCCCTACCCTGTGGCAACTTGTATTTGGACTTGATGACTTTATCTGCTCTATGGCTAAATCCAGGGAGGACTTATGAGGATGTGATTTTCTACACGACCCAATGATAATAGAGCCGCCTGTTGACATTTCATCAGATGGTTAAATATCAACAAAGAAAAATGTGGTTCTCTCCGAAGGCTTGTTGTCATCTGTGCAGACCCTCAGGGAGGGGTAAACAATTGCCAGCAGTTAGAGGGCAGGAGAGAGGAGCATCTGGGCTCAGATGTTAACCAGGCAGTCCCTGAAAATTTTGCAGGCAACTGCCTCCCAGGCGAACTCTCAAAATAGAATCCATCAAGGGGAGGTTCAGCAGGCATTTTGTGGCCATAACAACTGGATTCAGGTACCAGAGAACTCCAGCCATGGTGCCAGGCAATCTTGTATCCTCCCATGCTCATTTGAGATGGCATTATTACCAACCTGGCTTCATGTTGTCAGGGGTTTTCTGAGGAACACAGATTTTTTATCACAACAGCTGGGAAATCCTGCAGGAAATCACAACCTTGGTTTTTCTGATTTTCTTTTCAGACCACTGAAGATTCTTTTTTACAAAATGAAAAAAAAATTGTTTCAGTAAAAAGTGGATGAGACCAACCTTTGAAGATGAACTTACAACTCCAAGAGCAGCATGACTAAGTTTATCAAATTCATGCTTTAATGAACAGAGGAACTGAGCTAGGAGCAAATGTCATGGGTGGAAAAATCAACAGCATGGTCTCTGGGAAGTGCAATGCCTGAATGATGTGTGGATAATTGCATAACAGCGATGCAGTATTGCTACCGAACAATCAGTACATTGTTCAAAATGAGGAAGTAAACAGTTTCCAGTGTTGCCATTGCAAGTTCCCTAAACACTCACTGAACTTATGGGGACATTAGATTTTAGAACTTGATCCAGAGTGTTGGATTCCTGTGCTGCTAAATGGAAAACAAGATAGGTCAAGGAGAAAGAACAAATGGAATGATACGCCTTGTTGCACCTGCATGATGTTCTCACCCATGTCTTTGTTTGCACTTGTGTGACTAGGAAGTCAGATGCTGAAATCTGGACAAAGTCAACATCTCTTCAGCGACAAAGTCAAAATTTGTTGAGGGACCAGATGAAAAGACAACCATCCCCGAAGATGAGAAATAAATTATGTAACTATGTAGATTTTAAATTCTATTAGGTAGGATTAGAACAGTTTTGAGGACCAATTTTCCCCCCTCCATGGAGGTGATATCCTCCTGACTGTTCAGTTTGGCCTCCCATGAATTATACAGTTTTTTTTTTTTCCATTGTTGGGGGGGGGGGTGGAAAGCAAGCTATGCATGTCTCTGTATGAGTTCTGAGGATTGTTCCCTTAGATGGGTTTTTTTCCCCCAAGCTTGGGGAGTTTGTTTTCACTCTTACACTGACCAGAATACAGGTAAAGACTCAAAAGGGACCCTCTGCAAATTTCTGGAGTTTTCTTTGTGTCTGTGTGTGAATCTCTCTTCTTTGAGAATCTGCCTGTAAATCCTTGGCTCTGGGACTCTTAGTTCCGTGTCCTCATCTCAGGGACTCTACCAAGCTCCACCTGACTTCCAGCTTCCTGGGCTTGGGCTAAGAAACTCACTCCAAATACTAAGCTGGGTAACCACAAGGATTACTTTTTTGGTTTCCCATCCTTAAGTCACTGTCCTTCGCTACCTGATAGCAATGTCTGAAAATGATTGTTTCATATATTTTGTTCATTTTTTAGAAGTTTGTTTGTTTGTTGTTTGAGAGAGAGAGAGAGAGATCACACATACGTGTGTGCAAGCAGCGGTGAGGCGGGGGGGGGGGGGGGGGCGCAGAGAGAGAGAGGAAAGAGAATCCCAAGCAAGCTCTGAGCTGTTAGTGCAGAGCCTGATATAGGGCTAGAACTCATGAACCATGAGATGATGACCTAGGCCGAAATCAAGAGTTGGGTGCTTAACTGACTGAGCTACCCAGGAGCCCCTGTTCATTTCTGAAGTTGTTTTAGGAGGAAGGTATATCTAGTCCCTGTTACTTCACCTTGGCTGGAAACAACCACATAGATTTTAAATTGGAAAACATTTTTTATCACTGTCTCCTTAAAAATTTCTCATGACTTCAGACACATATTATCTTCTATACTGAGGAATGGGTTTACTATCTTCAGCAGTAGAGAAGATCATTGTTAAGGTAGTTGTCAGTGGGAGCTGGCAAGTCTCCTTAATGGTAGTGCAGATGTCTTTCTCGGATTAGTTAGCTACTGGTTGATAACCATGATGGCTCCCTCTGGTCTTGAATTTGACTTTTCACATAAATAAAACAAAACCTAATTTGCAGTTTGAAATTACAGTCTCCATTGTATGAGGTCTCTCTCTTCTCTCTTTTTTTATAGCTGAATCTCCGGAGTACATAGTATTAGGGTAAACTTTAGGGTAAGTAGTCCCTAGGAGATATGTGAGTATAAATGCAGTTGACTTTGTTCTAGGCTTGTGTTTAGCCTTATTCAGTATTAAAAGTAAGTTTTGCTTCATGTATCACGATAGAGTTGAATATGCTTGATGTTTCCTCTCAATTCTGTTTGATTGCCACTGGAAGCTCTTTTAAGGTCTATTAAACTTGAGACAAAAAAATACGTGTGTGTGTGGGTGTGTGTGTGTGTGTGTGTGTGTGTGTGTTGTATATAGTAAAAATAAAAACATCAGTGGCACAGAACATGGCAACACTGAAAATAGGGTAAACTTATAACAACTTTAAAAGAAAAGGACTTCTCACAAGACACCAATCTGCACAAAATGAGGCTGTGTGTTGGTTTCTAGAAAAGTTACAAGAAAATGGGAGAAATGATGTGTTGTCACTATAGCCTTCATGTAGAGGTACTTTCAATGACCTTTGATACTGGATGAAATATAAATGGTCAAGTTTACTTTTTATACCCCTTAAACAAGGCTGCATCTTGGCAAACAGAAGACAGAAGTAGGAAGAATCAGTAGGTAAAAAAATTATTTTGGGTGAAGTTAGGAGTCTGGGGACCAGATGCAATGGTTCAGTATCTTAAAAAGTCACTTATCATGTGACAATCCTGCTATAGTCTCCCTAATAATTCAGCAAATTATCTCTTCTTAAGCATTTGTTTTTAATGTAATGAGTCTCTGAATTACTAAGGAGAATGAGATCATGTTTTGGTTAACCTTGATGTTAAGCACGATAAAGCTATTTGTGCCTTATTTTATATCTGGAAAATATTACTACTGTTTTAAAAAAACTTTTTTATAGGTCAATATTAGTATCATTTTTCCTATGGTTAACCTAAAGCCCATTCTGTTTCATTAAAGCCCAGTCTAAATAACCCTGCTAATCATGATATATACTTTTTTTCAAATTCATATAGTTAGTGTTAACCAGTGATGTATTTGATTGGACACTGCCTTGCTAATTCTTATATGTATATTAACTACTTAACTTTGTCATATCAAAGTTTAGTTTATAAGTTTCTTGAATGCATCTTACCTATATTCTTCTTCTTTGATAATTGTTTCATCTTTTTTTTCTTTTTTTTTTTTTTTTTGTCCACTGCTAAGTTGAGAGTAGATGCTTGATAAATACTTGATATTACGGTCTTGATAGCAGGTGAAAATATTTAAATCTGGATATATCCCTGTCTTCTCTTCTCCCCATCATCATCAGTTCCTTTAAAAATCCAGAAAACTAAGGCAGGAAATAATTGCTTGTGAAGGACCACACAAGAAGTTAGGCCTGAAACTAAAAAATTGCACCTCACACTTTCAAACTTAGAATCCTAAACTCCAAACAAAAGGCCACACAACCTCCATCAGTATACTTAGATTAAGCAAAACATCCCGAAAGGCAAAGGTGCTCTTGTCCTGAAGGTAAGTTTGTGACAGTGTTATTCATTGTAGCAAGTAGAGACTTCTGCTCTTGTTAAAATGTCCGTGGCCCCAGCATGCTGAAGACAGGGGCGATGTAAACATTGTTGAACATAGATTTTGGAATCTGGGAAAGAAATCCTGTCTGGTCTCCCCTTGGATGAAAGGCTCTCACTCCTCTGGAGTGGTCAGTTGTTGTGTGGTGTGTGGACAGCTGAGAGTCATTTCCTCCTCTTTATTCCAAATGAAGCTGGACACTCCCTTCACATTTTTGAAAAGTTATCTGTGTTAAAAGGGAGCTAACGTGTTTACCCAGTGGGCTCGCAGCCAGGACCATGCCACCTCCTTCTCTTGGTCTGTCCCCTCTCCGTTTCCCAATCTCCTCTGTACCAAGATGGGCAGATAGGAAAAGTTGCCAATCAGGATGCCAGAGCTTCAAAGGGATCCATCGTGAGTGCACACAAAAGCTCGTTTGTTCAGTACTTGGAAGGAGATGCCAGTGGCTTCCAGGCAGACAGAGAATCGGGGGTTTGTCTTCACTTGGCTTCTTGATTTCCCCATCTGGCTGATGGAGAAGTCATTCTTTTCATCTGGTGGCTTCACTAAAGTAAGAATGAATACAAGTGCCTCTCGGACTTCACTTAACTCCATTTTGAAAGGGACAAACAAAGTCATCTCTGCTTCTGGAACCAACTGAATGACAAGATTTCTTAAAAAAATAAATAGTGTTTGCGATTAATAACCCTCATATACTAGACTACAGACTTTAGTGATAAACATGTCAGGTGACTGGCAATATGGGACGATCTGACTTTATATGTCAGAAAGGTTTGGGCGGTACTCCTCACAAACATCCTCCCTCAGAAAGCCCATAGAAAGAGTACAATTCAAGTTAGAATACTTGACATTGTATGTTCAGTGTTCATTACTTTGCCAAAAGCTTACTTTTATAATTCCTGCGATCTTGGGAGGATCCTGTTAGGCTGTTACTGGTTGTTTGACCCTGGTGTGAATATATTTTCAGAGTATAGGTTCCGGGGACAATTAATGGTGGGATCAGAAAGAGTAAGGGCATGTTTGAAGGAGAGAAAATGAGCCTGAAGTTAGGAAAGAAAGGTAGTGGATTTGGACACTTCTAAGCAGGGTCAGGAGTAAAGTGAAGCCTGTGAGGCTCCCAGGGCATAACCAATATGTACATATTTTTCCCCCTCCTAAGTGTACTTTTAATTATGCAACTATAATTTTTTAAATTTTATTTATATATATATTTAATTATATTTTAAAACATTTTTATTTATTTATTTTGAGAGAAATCAGAGGTGGGGCACAGAGAGAAAAGAGAGAGAATCCCAAGGAGGCTCTGCACTGTCTGCATGGAGCCCCATGTTGGCTCCAATTTTAATAAAAAATATTAATGAAAGTTATGTTACATATTTTCCAAAAACAAAAGTGACTTATCTGGATACCAACTTTATGGGAAAGTGCAAGGTACAAGTCCTGGGACATTAGGAAGTTAACTCCGAAAAAAAAAATAGGTTGGGAGTCAAAAGTTGGTACATAAAATACAAATAGTTTAAATTCTAATAAAAATACAACTTCAAATTTTCTTAATTTATTTTTGGCAGAAGGACAAATTGTCAATATATAATAAATCAATTGCTTATATTCTCAAACATTAAAAATTCTGGGTGGAAAAGTTAGAAAAAAATCTATTATAAAAAGAAACACAATTAAGTGAGCCTTACACTGTTTATCACTGAAAATCAAGATGCCTATTTTAGTTACCATTTGGCTCTAATCGGGACGTCTGGACCATTCGCTGATAATAGAATAACTCTCTTTTCCATTTCACCTACAGCTGCCCAAGAGATCTTTTTTGAGAACTGAAAAATGGCTAGCTATCATTTGTGATTCACATTCTAGCATTGACCACCTCTGAACGGACGTATGAACACTTAACATCGTATCCATCCTCCTAACACATCTGCAGTGTCCATTGCCTGTTAACAATTGGCACAGTGTGTGCAGTAGATCCCTAGAACTTACCCATGTTGCACTACTGAACCTTTATATCCGTCGAATAGCACTGCTTCACCCAGATCCTGGCAACCACCCTTCTCTCTGCTTCTGTGAGTCTGAAAGATGCCGCATACCAATGGAAGCATGTAGTATTTGTCTTTCATTGATGATTCCATTTCACATAATACAATGTCTCAGGAGAGAATATCTGAGGTGGCGTCACTCTTAGGCTCATGCGAGTGCAGACCGGGCACCTGGGAGTGAGCGCCTCTTAATTTTTGCACCTGGGGAGCCATACCTGCACCATCCTCATCCCATCCCTGCTTGTAAGACAAATAGCCACTGACTATAACCTTGATCAAGACCATTCCTGGTTCCTTAGGAGCAGCTGTGGGTGTAGCAACATACGCTGGAGGACGAGTGGGAAGAAATGCACTCTGTTTTTGCTGTGTGATTTGAGGTAAGCCCAATGATTTCCCTTAGCATCATTTTCACCCAGGAAACCGAATTAATATTTTCTGTCTTTACCTGTCAAGAATTGGGAAGAGTCTGAGATTTTACTCTAATTGTAAGCAAACAAGTTAGCCTATCACATTTTCATGGATGCTGACAGAAGATCCATGACTCTCAGGTCAGATACAGGAAGCTTTCTTACTCGTGGTCACAGCAGTAGCCAGATCATCGGCATTTGTATTGGGTCCTTGAACTGCAATTTCTATGGGGCTACAAGAGGCAGATCAGATGACACAGGCACCTGCAGTGGGTTGCATTACAGGAGGCGAACCCCAAAGTTAAGGAACCAAAGTATTTTGTAATGGACAATAAGAATGCCTGACCTTTGCTCAGAAGAGAGAGATTAGCTTACTCTTTGCTCCAGCAGGCTCTGTGGAATATTTGCCTCCCTATCTTCTTTAAGACTCTGATAGATTGGTTTTTATTTTGTTGTTTATAGACAGCCAAACTGAATTCTATCTAATAGAGAGTTTGACATCTTGAGGTAGAGTGAGATAGCAGAAATTGAGGACTTGACTGTCTTGGTGGTAAGGAGGTATTGAGGTAGTGAGGGGTCAGATATTGCAGGCTGGACAATTAATAACTCTTCTTATGGGATAGAAAATTCTTGTATTGTCACTCGTCCTTTGGAAGACAAACCACATATGAATTGGACCTAAAGCACTAGGGGAAATGGCAGGAAGAATTCAGAATGTTGGGGTGTGTTGGGTGGTATTTGGCATTTTAGTAAATTCTGGAAGGAGTGAGAAATGAGCTCCAAGGTGGTCAGACTTCAAGCAGAGAGAAGGAAACACCTCTTCTCTTAGAGAATTTCCATAAGCAGCCTGTAGCATACATTGCCCATGAGATATTGAAGGTGAGAGAAAATCCCCTTCTATAGCTCAAATTAAAGCACTTTTAAGTGATGGTTACAAAGTGGTACTATTAGCAGAAAATAATATTGTACCACCAAAGCTCGTAGCAAGAGCTCTCAACAGATAATGAGAACTAGATTGACTTACAGTACTAGCTTCAGGTTCTCAATTTCTCATCCAGACTTATTTTTTAAGTGGTGTCCAAGTTTCACTCCTTTGAGAGAGAGGGCAATAAATAACGAAGGTGGTAAATAAAAGGTTAGAGTTACCAGGCTGAAAAACTAAGTATTGACAAAATCTTGGTTTTATTTGTATGTAGAACTAACCATAAACTAGTATGTAAGAAGCCTACTAAGATGTAAGGAAATGATATTGGCAAAGGTAACCTCAAGTAGGTCTTCAACACCTGGTGGCAAACCCTTAAGTGAACTATGGGCTCTGCTGGAAGTGGGCTTTGAAAGCTGTGCAGTCTCCGAGAAGATCATATGCTCCAGGACCTATTTCAGCACGTCCAGCGATGGTAGTGGACATGAGTAGCTCTCTCAGGAGAAAATGACAAGATGAGAGTGTTTTCCCAGAAAGAAGAACCAGGGACTTCCAGAGGAACCAAGTAAGGAACTTACTCCACTGCCAGAGCTATGTGCCTTTTCAATTCTGTCCATTGGTTTTATAATTGTTTTTATAATTGTTTGGACCTGTGAAGGTGGTGTGTTGGCCCATTCTTCCGACTTCCCAATGGAAGGTTTTATTGCGGTTATGCTGTCCCTTTTCTGCCATAGTGTTTCAAGTGTGTTGGAGGCAGGATTTTTCTCTGTTTATAGGTCACCAGGCTAAGGGGAATACCACCTTACTTGACAGAGGGAACTGTGCATCACCCAGAGATCCTAGACTCAAAGCAGTAGCTGGGGAAGACTTTGGGTTGTGTCCACTGGAGAAGGGAGTATGTTCTTGTAGAGAAGGAGTACACATAGATGGAGGTAAGTCTAAAAACACAGACTGTAACAAAGACCACTGATTATCTCATGAACATCCATTTTACTCTCCTTTTCAATTATAAAACCTTAACTTCATTTTGGGGATCTGTTTTCTCAGCTAAAGGCTAATATTTCTCAGTATCCATTATAGCCTTATGCAGACATGTGGCAAAGTTCTGGCAAATGAGATGTTAGAGGTAGTACTTCTTTAAAGGGCAGGACACAGGGTCCTATTTTTTTCTTCCTCCATCCCATCCTACTTCCTGGAATATGTATATAATGGCTGGCACCCTAGCCACCATTTTGCGGGGTGAGGATAAGTCTCTTCTCTCTAAAGTTTTGGCATGAAAGTTTGTATAATACATTAATTCTAATGAATTAATAGAAATGACAAGTCATCCTTGGAGTACTGACCTCAATACTTCTTTTATGTGACAGAGTAACACCTTTTGTATTTAAGCCACTTTGAATTGGGGCGACAGTTCATACTTAGCTAAACCTACTTTGATAATTGTAAATTTCTACACAAATATGAGGATATTGTTACCATTATGAATCAAGAAATCTGTAAAAACAATGGGTGCATCTCTTTCCAGTTGAAACAAAGCAATATTACTTTATTAATTTTTAAAGAATAATTTTGACAGTGAGGTAAGATAGTATTCTTATTCTGATAAGAACTATTCCACCATAGTCTCAGTTTTACAGTTCTAAAATCTTAAGTCCTGGGGGCACAATACTTTGCCATACTCATGGGGACCTACAATGGAAATACTTTATCAAGGATATTGCTGAAGGGACAGTAGTTGGCTGAATGATTTGTGCCATGTGATGACCCCACCTCTTACAACACAGTTATTTGGACCAAAGGTGGGAAACTAACCAATGCATTGAATACATAAGCAGATTAGTGACTTTTGATTGACAGGTTCTGGAATGAAAAGAGGATCTGGGTCAATCAGCATCTCTCTGTCAGCAATTTGAATTAGGAAAACAAGATTGGTATCAGTTAGCAGTGGAAGCTAAAGTCAGCAGAAATGGTCAGAGTCAGACTAGGATGGTTATATGTAAGCTAAGAATTTAGTATGGTATACCAGGAATGAGCAGAAGGCTAGGTGAATAAAGGACATGGGGTAGAAGGTGAGGATGCTGCTGAAAATAGTATAAGAAGAGGAGATACAACAAAATGAGAGGTGGAGAGAGTAATGCAGAGTCTTGCCAATGGCAGAGACATTTGACCTTGTGCAACTAAGGAATTTGCAGCTGTTGAGTTCCTGCTTCATTATGACAAGGTAAGACTGAGCTCGTGGGTTTTCCACTTTGTTCATCTCTCACCCCTCCCAAAAATACATCCTTATGATAGCAAATTACCCAAATCTCTTTCCCTTATAGGTAAGAACCTGATTGGAACAATTGGAGTATAGAGAAATATCTACTCATATTTAAGTCCCAAATTGTAATGTTTTCCTATCATCAGGGACTAATGTAGCCAACTTTAAGTTATTTGAATCCTATTTAATTTTGAAAAAGGTTAATTATCATATTAAAAGCAATGTAGTAGAAGACAGTTAAAATAAGCTTAGGTGCAAGAAACAGATAGTTACGGCAAGAACCTGAGAGGAAGTGAGAATTTTAATGATGAAATTAATAGTCTTCAGTGAGCAGTTTCAGGCTGATGGTAAGCGTTTTAAGTGTATCATCATCATCACATTTACAATAGCCTTATCAGGTGGAAGTTCTGATTATCCCCACTTTTCAGACAAGAACACTGAGGTGAAGAAGATTAAATATTTGTCAGGCTACTGAAAAGCAGAGCCTGGGATTTGATCTTGGCGTCTGTGTCTAGATCTGTAGTGACTCTGCTGTCGTGGTCCCTCTCCCCCACTGATAAGTAGCTCTAAGCTACTTATGGCAAAGTGAATATGGATAGCAACTACAAGGTTGTTATTAGGAGGCTGGGAGCCCAAAAGCCATATTTTAGGGGACTCTGGGAAAGGTTTTGACCTAGAAGGCCAATTAAGGAGATTGTTAGGAAATTTGGTAGGAGAGAGAGACAATGGGCTTATTCAGAGAAATGATGAGAAAATTCTCACTCGATATTCTCTTAGCACCCAGGAACTTAAGGTAGAATTGAAACCACTCTTTTTAAAAAAAAAAAAAAAATTTAACGTTTATTTATTTTTGAGACAGAGAGAGACAGAGCATGAATGGGGGAGGGTCAGAGAGAGGGAGACACAGAATCTGAAACAGGCTCCAGGCTCTGAGCTGTCAGCACAGAGCCCGATGCGGGGCTCGAACTCACGGACCACGAGATCATGACCTGAGCCGAAGTTGGCCGCCCAACCAACTGAGCCACCCAGGCGCCCCTGAAACCACTCTTAACACAAGAGTTAATAGTGTTGTGATTAGGGACATGGACTCTCCACCCAGGCTCTGCCACTTACTATGAGTGTGACTGTAGACAAGTTACTTACACTGTATGCCTCTGTTTCTTCATCTGTAAAAGAAGATTTCATCAAAAAAGGATTTCCTATGCATTTTGTAACATTGTTGTGGGAATTAATAATTTAATTCAAGGAAGTCCTTGAAAGAGTAGCAGAGAGGAAGAGCTCAATAAATTTTGGTAATTATTATAATTGTAGTTCTCGTCCTTTTCACTGTATCCAGCTGTTAGGTCAGTGGACAAGAAGTTCTCCTTAGTGCCGGGCAGGAGGTTTTCTATACTGTGGGTGCCTGGGAGCATTGTGCCTCATCTTTGTGCCTTCAGACACGTATGATTGCTACTATTAATAAAGCACATCTATGTCACCCTGGCTTAACTACCTTACCTCCAGTGTTCACTAACAGCAGCAACTCACATCTCCCGAATGTTTAGTAAATGCAGAGCACTTTACATAAATCTTGACCTTTACAATGACTTGAGTAGGTGCTATGGGTGTCCCTCTGTCACAGGTAAGAAAAAATTAGAACTTCTTTAAAGTTACAGAATTGAAAGAAAAAAAAAGAGGCATTTATTTTAGTGTGTCTGAATGGCTGTAAGACCTCTCAAAATTCTCCCCACCCCCTTCTACTTGAACAAATTATCTAAGAAAAGAGCCTGCAATACAGATTGGAGTCACAAGCATATCACAGTATCAAAAAACTGAATGAAAGTCCATGCATTGGCACACAACACCTAATTAGCGTGGAAACTGTTGTCTACTGGATTAACATGGACCTCTTTTTCCTTCTTCACTCATTGTTTCATATGGGTCTTCATTTAACTTCTCAACCACAGCAGTCAACCTAAGTTAAGAGATAGGAGGATTCCTAGAAGTGAATGCGACCAAATTTGGCAAATGCAAATGTACCAAGTATTCTTTACAACTTACGAGAGATGAATTAAGTCTGATCATCATGCTTACACTACACATCTTTTTTTTTTTTTAATTGAAGACCATTACTACATTGTTAGATGCTGTATAAGTCATCTATCGCTACCATAGTGCTCCATAACAGATGATCCCAAATTTTAGTGTCTTAAAACAGTATTGATTTAGTTCTGGTCTGGGGAATCAGTTTAGGCTGGTTTTGGCCGTGCTTACATTTCTGGAGATTGGCCGTCAACTGATCTGCGCTGCCTTTTACTAGAAGGGCTGGCAAGAATTATGCTGCTCTTTGCATCTCGGATCCTAACATACTAGCCCGAGCATGATCTTAGGCTCTGGTAGAGGTGCAAGAGAGAGGGCAAGCCCAATCACAGAAGCGCGCTTTAGGACTTGGCTTTTGTAGCACCTGCTAGAATTCTATTGCCTGGAATAAATCACATGGCCAAGGGGATGGGTAATTGTATTCTCACTCTTTAGTGAGAGAACTCTTTTGATTCAGGGAAGGGTAATGAGTTCGAATCATTATTGCAATCTCCATAGGTGACTTTTTCTTACAGGTAACTATTGTCTCCACTTTTTTTAAGTTTCATTTTTATTTTATTTTATTTAAAAGTATGTACCTAAAAGAGTCAAATAGTGTTATAAGACTTATATAGTCCCCTAGCAATTTCAGCTCTTTTAGCTGTTTTGATTATTATTGTTATTATTAACCTCGGTAGCTCTTAAAAATGCTTACATTGCTACTTCTTGACTGACATTTTAGACATTGCTTATTGACTTCTTCCTCAGGAAAATAAAATTTACCTGTCTTTAACTGAGTTCTCTCACCTGTCACCAGGCACACGCACACTTCCCATGTGTGCTCCTATCTTTTCGATATTGGTTTATAATTTTGTTTAGATTCTTTCTCAGTATTTGAATTATTAATTCTTTGTTAACAGTGATTTTTTTTTAAGAGAGAACATGTGCAAGGGAGGGGCAGAGAGAGAGGTGGACAGAGGATCTGAAGCAGGCTCTGTGCTGACAGCAGAGAGCCCCAAGCAAGGCTTGAGCTCCCGAACCCCTGCGACCATGACCTGAGCCACCCAGGCACCTCTGTTAACAGTGCTTGTAGCTGATCCATATAGTAAACTGATTACTTTTCCATTATTGTACACTTTTTATTGTCTCTGAAGTTAATTACTGCCTTATTTTTCTTTGCTTCTCTATTATCACTAATTCAGCCTCAAATCTTAATCACTTGTGTAAATCACCTTTCAATACGTTCAAACACACTTGGGATTTTGTTTCATTTACATAGAGCTATCTCTCCCCAGAGCTGTTGACCTGCTCCAAACTGTATGATTGTCTGCACTATACTATTAGGATTATCTTCTTTTTACTATCCTTCTGGAGATAATATTTCCTGGACTCATATCTTCCTAATGCTTGGATTACTCCTTCATTTAATGGAGTGCATACTTTGACAGCTTCCTGAAAGAAAGTAGTTAGGAAGTGTGTGTGTGTGTGTGTGTGTGTGTGTGTGTGTGTGTGTGTGTGTGCGCATTTTTTTCTTTTTAGAGAGAGGAGATTATTTTATATTTTTAAAGTAAGCTCTATACCCAACATGGGACTTGAACTCACAAACCAGAGATGAAGAATTGGATGATCTACCAACTGAGCCAGCCAAGTGCCCCTAGGAAATAAATTTTTACTCTGAAAAATTTACTACATACTACTGTCAGTATATAAAAGATGTTAACTTTGTAATAACAATTCACATTCAAAGAGATAGGTGTGGAAGATTGACAAAAGTAGAAATTGTTGAACTGTTATATTTTATTATATGGCTAACCTTTTGTACATTTTCAGATTGAGCTGTCTTTGGCTCTTTACTGATAAATTCTTTTCTGCAGTATTATAGTGTTAAATTGTTCAAATACAGAAAATCTGGAGATAATAAAATGAATAATGGTATACATTCACTTAGGGTTTCAGTATATGGTGAACGTATCTATCTATCTATCTATCTATCTATCTATCTATCTATCTCTCTCCATGTTTTTTTTTCCTGTACCACTTAAAGGTAAGTGGTTGACACTGTGAAAGTTACCACTAGATATATCAGTATGCATCTCCTAAGTATGAGAGTAACAACTAGTATTAAACCACTCTACCCTTCACCCACTTAAGAAAATCTAGTGTTAGGTTCATATTCAAATGTTCACAATTATAACAAGAATACCTTTTTATGCTTAATTTTCAAAAAGGAAAACTACAACAATAGTGTCTGATCTAGGTTCATGCACTGCAACTGATTGTTAACATATTTTTGTTCACTTTTAATCTACCACAATCTCCCTATTAAAAATAGTTTTTAATTTACCTGAAGACAAATTCACTTTTTGCTGTGTAGTTGAGTTTTAGCACATGCTTGGATTCATGTAATCACCTCTGTAATCAGGAGAGAGAACAGTTTCATCATTTCAAAACATTTCCTCATATTGCCCATTTGTACTGAATCCCTCTCTTTGCCTATAACCCCTGGTAGCCATTCATCCTAGTGCCTCTGTTACCTATATTTAACTCTCCTTTACAATTGCTTTTTCCAAAATGTCATATAAATGGAATCATCTAGTATGCCAGCTTTTGAAATTGACTTCTTTGACTTGGCATGATGCATTTGTGCTTCGTCCATGGTTTTGCGTATATCAATAGTTCACTCCTTTTCCTTATTGACTTAAATTCCATTATATAGCTATATCACATTTTTTTATCGATGTACTCAGTGAAGCACATTTAGGTTTTTTTCAATTTTTGATGGTCATGAATAATGCCACTATAAATATTTGTATGCAGGGTGTGTGTGTGTGTGTGTGTGTGTGTGTGAAAGTAAGTTTTCATTCATCTAGGGTGAATACCTATATGAGGCTTGTTGGGTCCATTTGGTAAGTGTATGTGTTTTTGTTTTTATTTTTGTTTTCCTTTTTCCTGCAAAAAACTGCATATTATTGCTTCCATTTGACCCACAGCTTGGGAGAGGGCTCCAGCTTGTTTAAAAACTGCCTAGTTGCTCTAGGGAGAGGCTCAGGCAGATGCTCTGACATCAGGGGCTGCAGACAGGGGTACCTGAGCTGGGAACGTTCTAGCAGTCCTTTAGGATTAGCCTTTTGAAAAGATACTTGCCCTCCCCATCCTAAGGATGGCCAGACTGTGGAATTAGGTGGTTGCCCATCTTTTTGATAGTTCTACCTGCTCATCTAGTTAGTGGTTCTCCAGGAAGTCACAGAGATGGACATCTGTGCATCCCAAAGCACACAGATGCCAAAGGCCTGGGTCAGATTCTTTTTTGGGGGCCATGGTGGTTTCAATGGCATCCCAGGTTTCATCCTGCTCATCTTGGGGGGCTTCCACATGTCCTGGAAGAAGGTACCCACCACACAAGTTTTGCACCTTCTAGAGATGCTGAATGCTCTTGTGGCAGAGGTGCCCACATAGCCACTGTCAAAATAGAAACGCAGAGAGAGGTAGGTGTAGGATGCCTGAAGATTCAGGTTGACCAGGAGGTTGACTATGACTGCCTCCCCAGTGGAATGATTCTGATGAATCTGTGAGCTCATGGTTGGCAATAATAGGTTCTAGAAAATGGAGGCAGAAAATGGCCAAAAAGATGTTTCTCAGAGGTTGTGGCTGGAGGGGTTGGAGAGTGGTTGGAGGCTGGAAGAGGGGGTTTCCTAGGCCTGTTCTGTCCAAACACTGTTGAAGCAAGAGACAGATAGGCGGAATCACTGGTGTGCTTCTTGTGTATGTTTAATTTTTAAGAAACTTCCAAACCATTTGTCAAGGTAGTTGTACAATTTGGGATCCCACCAGAAATACATGGGAGTTTCAGTTACTCAGTACTAGGCTTTAATTTCATTTCCCTAATAACAAATGATGTTGGATATCTTTTCATTTACTTCTTTGCCATCTGTATTCTTCCTTGGTAAAGTGTATATTGTCCGTTTTTTAACTGGGCTGTTTTTTATATTATTGAGTTTTGAGAGTTCTTCCTATATTTTAGATAAAATTGTTTTATTATATATGTGATTTATAAAAGTTTTCTCTCTGTTGCTTGTTTTGTCATTTTCCTCCCATGCTCTTTCAGATGAAGTCTAATTTATCAATTATTCATTTTTTGAATTGTGCTTTTGGTGTCTAACAACACTTTAACTCAAATTAATGAAGATTTTCTCTTGAATTTTCTTTTTCACTTTACCTTTATTATCTGGTTTTTGAAATTTTTTTTAAAAAATGTTTATTAATTTTTGAAAGACAGAGAGAGACAGAGCACAAGCAGGGGTAAGACAGAGAGGTGGGGGACACAGAATCTGAAGCAGGTCTCTTCAGATTCAGATTCAGAAGCAGGCTCTGAGCTGTCAGCACAGAGCCTGACACGGGACTTGAACCCACGAACTGTGAGATCATGACCTGAGCCAAACTTGGACGCTTAACCGACTGAGCCACCCAGGCACCCCTGGTTTTTGAATTTTTAATGGTATCCTTTGACTTCCTTTTTTACTTGTACAACAATAAAAGACGATATTCTGCTTTCCTCCCTCTTTCTACTTTTCCCACATATTTTCTAGACGCATTCTTTCTACTTTGTTAGAACATTTTAACATTTCTTTTATTTTTTTAAGTGTATTTACTTACTTAGGGAGAGAGTGTGAGTGAGGGAGGGATAGAGAGAGAGAGAGAGAGAGAGAGAGAGAGAGAGAGAGAGAGAATCCTAAGCAGGTTCTGTACCCTCAATGTAGAGCCTGACACAGGGCTCAATCCCATTAACTATGAGATCATGACCCAAACCAAGATCAAGAATTGGGTGCTTAAGCAGCTGAGCCACCCAGGCACCCCAGAATGTGTAATGTTTCTATACTCTTCGTCCATTTGTGTCGACAACTTTGTTTTAGTTAAGGATATCCAATTCAACACATTAAATGTTCATGATTACTGCTTTTCCCTGATGTTTCTCCTGTTATTTCTTGGTTGGATGAAACTCATTGTCTGGAAGATTTCTTGTAAAAGGCATGTAGGTGCAATATTTCCTAAGTTCTTGCACTTTTAAAATTGTTTTGTGACAGCCCTGATAAGTTGAAATTCAGCTTATCTGGATATAAAGTCTTTGGCTTACACTTTCTTTCAGTTTCTTAAAAATACTGCTGTACTGTTGCCTTTGTTTGTATATTGTTCTTGAGAACTTGATCATCTGTATAAGGAATAGGATAATAGAAATAGTGATTAGCAACAGAAATGAGATTTCAAATATATAATACACACACACACACACACGCACACACACATTACTATTTCAGCTGCAAGATAGCAAAGGTGTGTTCTTCTTTGACTTACTCTATCATTCTTTCAGGCAGGTGTACAAGTAAGACCAATATTCTTGGTTGCTCTTTTGACTTTTATATGGTGGGACAACAAGGATGGGCATGTACTAATTTTAATTCTCTGTTGTGAAATTGAGCCTGCATGTGAATTTGTCTTTCTGTAGTCCCTGCTTTAATCCAGCTTTCACTATAGGGAGACCTAAGATTTGAGTACATTAGACATAACAAATTCACTATTAGTTGAACATAGAATCATCACTTTCATATTGCAAATATCACAATGCTGTTAGTAAATGTTTGTTGAACAGGTGCATGAATTACTGGCATTTTTTAGTTACCTACTTTGAAAAATTGAGCATATTAAGTATCTGTAGGGTAGGATCAGTGAGAATGGTCACTGGGACCACTGTAGTCACCCATGTCAGTCAGACAAAACTGTACATCTGGGAGCATGGTATCAGAGAAGTTACCCAAAACAAATGTCCCGAAACTAAAAAAAAGGGAAAAGATACTTCTCCAAAATTATGCCAAAGAAAATTATTTCGTAATCCAGATGTCAGATGTTAGAGTGATTGGGGTAACCAAATAGGAATAGAAGCAACATGTGCTTTGTTCTAACCCTGTCAAAATTAAATAGAGTCAGATAAAATCATGAGGCACAAATACAAATTTTTCATATGGTAACCACTTCGGGGTCTTAAAAGAGTGCAGAGCTTGGTTTTCTCCCAACAACATTATCCAGACATTCTCCCTCTTCCCCATTTGACTGTCTTAATGGCTCCTTGACCATCTGAAAACAGCAAGAGGGTTTGAAAAAAGAAATGGAACACAAGAATAGGAGGTGAGGGGATGTAACTAGGAAAAACACCCTTGAAACAGCAGTCTTACTAAACCCTAACACTTAACGGTGTTCTAATAGATATAACGTATGGGTACTTAAATTTTATCTATTAAAAACACCTTCACTTTACTAAAGTGAATATTCTACAAAGAACAGTTACTTGAATTTTGGATAATTTCATTCCTATAATAGAAATGATGCTGAAACCCATCATAATATCATGTGATAAATATAATTACTTGTGATTTCCTTTTTAAGAAATTTTCTCATAATTTTTTTTTCTTTCTTAAAAATTTTTACTCAGTCAGGAGAATCATCAGTAGAATTGAGACTGGCAAAAAAATGAATTGCAACTTCCATTGTGGTTTGCCTCTGCAAGCAAAAAAGCCACTGTTTTTCCTCCTTTGAATAAGGGAAATGAGTTTGGCCAAGGATGGGAAGCTTTGTGGGTGGGGGAAGGAAAGGGCACAAGGAACAATTTTTACTTTGTTTTTGGCAATGAAAATAGTAAGACTCACCAGTATCATCAGTAATACGGTTTCCTTGGCTTTGAGTTCTGATGTAGTGACCAGTCTTGGATGCTATGGAACAGAGCTGACATCACCCTCCTGTTCTTCTAGTCTACCCATTTGCCTACAGAAGGCAGAGTGACTGAAGCTTTTCATTTCTAGAAACTTAGTGCTTTCACCATAGTTTTGTCTGCTGTGTCCCTTAATCCTCCTGTTTCAAGGGGATGGAAGGGTATAAGATTGCTTTGAAAGCTTAATAGGGTTTCACCATATGCACAAGAATGGAAAGATGAGTGTTATGTGGACATGAAGGGTGGAACAACAGGTTTGCATGGAGAGGCTGCTGACAGATCGGGTTTGGTAAAATAGGATTTGCAAGAGAATAAAGGACAGATTATGATTATCACCTGCAATCATAGAAAAGGTTTTATAATTTTTAACTAATTTTAGGAATTTTTAGGAATTTGTGTCAGCATTGTTCTAGGGCTCATGTCTACATACAACATATTTGCAGTTGCTTTATGTAGTGTGAATGCCTTTTGTGAATGTCCTTATGCTGAGATACTTTGGTGTCATTATTATGAGATATTTTGGTAAGATTGTATGAGATCATGGTAATATGGTAGAATCTATGCTGATTTCTCTTGATCTGCATACTTTGAACTGTTATAAAGTAGTTCAGGCTTATTCACTTTTTAAATTTCCCTTTTTTCAGATTTCTATATTGTAATACATTTCAGTATTTATAAGAAAATGTAGCAACTTTGGTTACTTTTCATTCATTCACCATTAGTATGCACTAAAGATCTTGGGGTCATTTTTGTTGTTGTTGCCTACTTGCCTTTCCCGCTATTATTATTATTATTATTATTATTATTATTATTTAACCTGAGATTTTCTACAGATACTTCTTTTTCTGTATATATACTTTTTGGTCATCATCCTGTTTCACACATCATTGCATTATACCTAAACTACTTCAATAGTTCTTCTGTTTGTTTATCTTTAACATTTTGTCCTCAAATCTGTGGATCTCAAAACTGCTTGAAAAGCTCAACTGAAGACTCTTTTTGTTATTCGAATTAAATGTAAAAAGACTTGCTTTGATCACTGAAGTAACTTTTGGATAGAATAAGGCAACATTATGCTTAAATGAATATAATTATGATTGGTCACTAAAAATTTAACTGAAGAATTAAGAAAATTAGCAAGAGGTGGTTAAAATAGTCAGATGGATATGCAAAAATTCATGATTTCTTTGACTCAAGGCCCAAAGATCAGGCTCATGTACACAGTGAAAACGGTTTTGTCACCTTCTGAATCTTGCCAACTCTCTCATGGAATTCAGGCCAAGAAGCTGGGCATATTCCTTGGTGGCTGGTCATGGTTCTTATCTTGTTCTTGGCTAAGCACCTTTTCTTCAAATATAACCTGGTCTGCAGAGGTACGACTCTGCTTTCGACTCATCATTGGTAGCTTCATACTCAAACAATCTTAACCCATTGGTGCTGAAACACAAGCATCATCTTTTATGGGGAGGGTCTTTGTATAACTAAAAAGTGCATTGGAGTGGTTTTTCAGAACAAAGGAATAAACTATAAAAAAAAAAGAGTGAAGAATGTTTCACTTGCATAACAGAAAAGCTTGAAAATATTTCAGTTCAGAATTCCCTAGCTACTTCACAATCTCTTGGCTGTGAGGAAATAACCTCACTCTGGGATGGGGCATTTACAAGGGATAAAAATTAAGTCTTGAGAATCAGAACTAAAAGTCAGAATTCCTCAAGTAGTCAACATCTCTTTGTCTTGGCTTTCTGACCTGTCTGCTAAGGATGATGTGTATTAGATTGATTCTTCACTTGATATCTATTAAAGCGTGAATGTTATAAATTAAGAATTGAAAAAGAATCATGAACTCTCTGATTCTACTTGTTTTGTTTGTTCAGGGAAATCCATGTGCCTAATGATACTCAAACATAATTTCTTGGGGTGTTTTGAAGATTATCTGAGGTGTCTTGTCATCATAAGTGTAGCAGGATGGGGTTTTCTCCCCTCTACTCCCTTGCTGCCCTTCGGGAAAACCCTATCCTGAAGTCTTGTCCCCCTGTTTGAAAAAAGATTCTGGTAAATGGAGACATTATGAAGTGACTGTAGGTATCATAACTCAGTGGAATTATACTGGGGGACGTGGTCCGACTTCTCTCAAGGGGGCAATATGCTGGTCTTTATGCTATGGCTTTCTGAAGCCGAATCAGCAAAGGCTGTTTTCTTTCACCCTGTGCTCCTTGAGGAATAAAGGGACATTAAGCTTCAAGGGGGAAGTAAGTGGGTCATTAACTGTGGGCTTGAGCCAGTGGCTGAAGGGAAGATGGTGGATCAGAGAGGAGGAAGAGGATGAGGGAGGAGGGAGGAATACCATCTGGGGCTCACCTGAGTAATGCTGAGAAGCATTACTGAGACTAGAGTAGTGTTGGTTTTTGATCATGTCACAGTAATGTCTTTCTTTGGTAATAGTTCATTCCTTTTTTTTTTTTTTTTTTAAATACGTTTGTGGTTTTCCTCTAATAAGGGCAAAATTGTAGGAATTCATTTGCAATTTGGGTTTTAGTCCTGCTTTTCCCTTTCCCTTACTCCACTATCAAGCTCCTTGACACCAGCAGCATGAGTCCCCTTCATTTCTATAAGCCTAGTGGGAGGAGGAGAGTTTTTGTATCCTGAGGCAGTTGATCATTGTTTAGTCACTTACCTCCCAAGCAGGGATCTGGGTCCTGGGGTGGGTGTGGGGTGAAGGTGGAGCACCCTTGGGCTGAATAATCATGAAAGAGCAGAATCAATTCTGGGGCTACCCAGGCCAGCCTAGCATGAAGACAAAGTAATCTGATTCCCAAAAACCTATTCAGGCTCACGACTGAAGTAGATGAAAAGAGTGTAAGAGAGGCAGTTAATATCACAGTGGCCTGGAGTGCTTTCTCAAAGTTGTCCTTGAAGAAAGGAAATTTCACTGTTCAAAATGATGAATGTCATTTTTCAAAAGCACAGAAGAAAACATCAAATTGCTGATCATGTCCCATAAGTCTGGCATTTGAGCAGATGCCCTTGGGAAAGACTGTGAGCTTCTTTTCTCACCACCATGTCTTTGGGAAGGAATGGGAACGATCCAGTGTTCTGTCAGACAGCCATGTCTTTAAGTGACAGGTGAACACTGAGAGAATTGTCAACACTTGCAAAGTGTAAAAATTTCTATCATTAGAATCACATGTTATATATCTCATCTTTAAGCTACTGTTGCTTGAAATTCATAAAGGCTAAATAATGTTTTTCAAAACATTCTGTTAGAAAGTTATTCAGCTTTGACATATAGATAATAACAATATCAATAAACTGCATGTAGTATAGTAAGTAATATGTAGGTATTATGAATTTTTCAGATAAATTGCCAAATAATCCTCATCATTAAGAGCAATGGAGACAGATTTGACTAAGGTCACAGCTCAAGATGAATTTGGGAAACAGTGAGTCATTGCCAGATTAATGATTCAATTTTCTTAGGATAAAACTACAAATCTTATTTTTGCCAATTCTGCTAAACACAGAACTGAATTAACGTATTATAAATAGCTGTCATCTTATTGAGCCTCTTTGATATGCAAAAAATAAATTTTTCACATGGAAAAGATTTCTAAGCTAATAATATACATTTTGGTATATTTAAATTAAATGAAAAAGAAAAAATTCATCTAACCTGATGACAATATGATGTCAGCTTCTCTGAAAGTACCAATAAATGGATGACACTTACATATATTTTTTAATGCCGTAGAGAGGATATTGGGGCAAATATAAAGATGTAGGGGTGATAAAGCTAGTAGTTTTGTAGACTATATAGACCTAGAGAGTTGGACAGTGTGGTTGAAAAACCCAGTGAATTTTGTTGTTTTTTATTCATTTTATTTACAGAAATGGTATAAATTTAGCATAGTCTTGACCTAGATTTTTGACTGTTGATGTTGAGATATGTTCATATTTTAGTTTTTGTGCATTAATTTAAAACAACTGAGAGATGCCAATATTGCCTTGGTTCTTCTGAGAATTCTTTTCTCTTTGTTTACAAGTCATTTATATTTAAAAAAAGCAATACAGCCCTAATCAGCCCTAATAAGTGGTAGTGGAGTCATGCTGTCTGACAAAAATAAGAAAGAGCGACATCTCAGAAACTGACTTTGTGTGGTTTAGGCTGACTTTTAAGTCTCACCGGAAGTTAATTAAAATGAACTTTTTTTGGCTTTTTAAGTTTATTTTATCATCTTTGAGTTTACTCAGTGGTAGATGCCAGAAAATTCCTCAATTTATGGTACTAATTGAAAAACAACTCTTGAATCTGGACAGAGAGATCAGACATTCCAAATATCTCTTTTTAGTTGGATTAAAGGGTTTGCAATCTAAATATCTCGATTTGGAAGAAATGTGAGGAATTTCAAGGTTTCCAATCATAAAACTATGAATGAGAGTGCTTGGCCATGCCAAGCTTATTTCTGTAAATTCTTTTGGAGCTCAAAGGGTGTGGTCTAGATGAGGTTGCCCACGGGGTGATATCCAGGGGTTATATATACATAACCAGAGTGTATCTTCATTTTAAAAACATGTATATTAGTTCATATCCTGATTCCTTTAGGGAACTTGAGTTTACTTTGATTGGTAAGTCTCAGGGTCTATGATATTTTTCCTGGCTAGCCCTGCAAGCACTTGAACTTCTGCCCTTCAAACAGAACACTGCCGGTGGTGATTGTCCCTGGGTTGGGGTAGATTACCAACAGCAATTTCACACTGTGCACCTGAGTGTTTGTTTTGATGTGGCTGAAGACAATATTTACAGTTGTTGTCAGTCTGTCCTCAGGATGAGCCTAGACTTTTCTTAAAACAGAATAGCCTCTGTTGTGGTAATTGACCTACTGCCTACAAGCCTAAATATCAGAGGCCCCTAAGCCTCCTTTGAAGGGATTTCTTTCTCCTTTCCATTTAACATCTTGTAGTTTGTGTCACATTGCAAAGTGTGTGAGCAGATAATAAAAGTGATGACACATTGGGAATGCCTTTGAAAATTGCTTAATATTATAAAGCATCAGTTTTTTTCCCTTATAAGGGACAGCCAGACTTTCTAGACTGTACCACTGATTTTTACTTTAATGTCAATGGCTAGCCTGGCAGATAGAATAGAATGAGGGGGCAGAAACTGGAACCGTTGGGAACGTGCTAAGTTGGAGAATGAATGCAGCCAGGGAAGAAGGTAGGCGTGCTTGCAGCGAAGATGAGAGTAAACACATACTGGTCTAACTTTAACAACGAAGGGAAAGAGTTTCAAGCAGAGGGTTGTCAAGCCAAAATTTATTGCTTAAGAAAGTTACAAAAATGATTGTAATGTGGAGACTGATCCCAGAATAAAAATCATTTTGTGAACACTTGATTGGGATTTCAGAATTTAATCGTTTTCAGCTGCAACAATGAATGTTCAAACCACATAAGAAGCTTTAGCTTCACATATTTAACAGGTTCCCCCCCCCCATGCTTTAGTTTTATTTATTTCTTTTCATTTTATGGTGTATCATAACCACATGTCTCTCATTCACCTTGTATTCCACTGTTAGTGTAAGAGTGGACTATAGCAAGCTAAAGGAAAGACTTTGAACTTCAGATTAATACCTGAGTTTCAGTCCTTGCTTTTGCAACTAGTTGTATGACCCTAGACAAATTACATCCGCTCCCTGAGTCTCAGTTTCCTCATCTGCACAATGGGATATTTGTAAAGCACCTATCCCATGTTTCCTGCATTGTACAGGATACTAGAAAAATAGTAGCTGTCTTTATCACTATGGTTACTGCTTGAAGGTGAGGCTAAGCTGATAGAAAAAAAATATTTAGTGAGATTTTCTAATAGATTAAAAGGAATGAAATCAAACCTAGCAGTCAATATGGAGCAAAGGCTCACTGCTTAAAATAAAACTAGTTCGGCGCTCTAACTTGACACAGGTATATTATTATGTCATATATATTCATTCTTAAGTTCCTGTGTGTTCTAGTGAATTAAATAACGAATCTCTTTGAGGTGTGAGTGAATTTTTCCAGAAGTTATTTATTTAAAAGTAATTAATGTAAAAGTAAAAAAATGTATTCTGTCCTTTAATTACTAGCTTGGAGTTTATCTGAGCTCCGTATGGCCTCTTAGTTTTCTTTTGGTTTTTGCGGGATTTGTGTCTGTGTGTGCACATGCGCACGTATGCGCACATGCATGCATCTGGCTACCTGGTACCTAGTGGTAATGGTGAGGAAAATTGACTCTCTTGCATTAATATATATGAATATGTTAACTAAGAAGCATTTATAGCTTTAAAACACTTTAAAAGTATACCACCACTTGGAAAAGTACCATTTTATTTCTTTAGAAAATTCTTAATTTCTTGACATTTGTGTTAACCGATCACTTGGTTAGTGTCATTTACTTTTTATACAGTCAAAGTCATTAGATCTATATACTTCATTCTTTGGGCCTGTTTCAAAATAAGCATGCACTTGCTGGCACATGTTTCTGCCACATTCTTTGCTTCCCCTAATAGACAAGTTCAGACTTAGCAGGCAAAAGTCCAGTGGAAAGTACCGGAACCAAGGGAAGAATATTTGCCTAACCACCCACACCACAAAATGCTTTCTTGGAATCTGCTGTTTAAGATGGACCCTACCCCAACACACGTAACCTTTGTCTTTCTGAAAAGCAAACCTGATTCTACAAGGAAATCGCAAAACAAAAAATATTGTTCTCTCAAGTTATGCCGGATTTATTTTCAAAAAGAAAACGGAATCAGGCTAGTTAAAAAATTATAAACTGTCCCACGTCAAGTATCTAACCATTCATGGAAGTTGGCTTTTCAATCTTAGGTTTTAAGAACAGGTAGTGGAGGATTTATGTGAAAAGAAAAATGACTGAAGTACAACCAAAAGCTATAGAAATTAAACTTTTTTTGTTTGTGTTTGTTTTAAGGTGTGTGGGACTTTTCTTCTCAGTCTTACGTAACTATCCTGATGATCCTGAACTGAAATTTTGTTTGCTGAGGTTATCTTGGCTTCCCCAACCATAGACCCTATAGCACACTTTACTTGATTTGTCTCTGACTTTTAACCCAATCAGCTGTTTACTCTTTGGAAGTTGCTGCCATTAGATTCCGTAACGCCATTCTTGTGTCCCTCTTCCAGCCTTGCTACTTTTTCCCCAGTCTCTGTTTGTCACTCTTTTTACTTTACTTATTTCTTAATTACTACTTTCCCCCTGGAGTTCCATTCTTGAGCGTATTATTTCCTACATATATTCCCTGGGCAACTTTAGTAAGTCATGAGTCAAAATATCACATGGACACTGATGAGTCCATAATTTCTACCCTCAGCTCTGTCTGTCTACCTTCCCTGTCTGAGGTTTTGCATTTTAAACTCACAGTTTCCTACATACAACATTTTTTTTTTTTTTACGTTGTTCCCCTACTTCCTTTAGACCTTCTTTTCTTCCTGTATTTTCTATCTTACAACATCACTATCTATTGTGGAGCCCACTAAAATCTGTTTAAAGTGAGGCAGTGCTACACTCCCAGCCCTCCAGGACCTTGTCCTTGTCCTTTCTCTACCTGCAGTACTCTCAGATGTTCCTTCCCTTAGTTAACTCTTAAGAATATTAAATGTATCATATTAATTCCTCAGAGTTGATCTCGTAGCTTTATTTTGCACAAGCTGTTTTAAAACTGACTTTTGTTTCTTAGAATGTGCTACAGCCTGAAGCAAAAAACACACTTGAGTAATTATTAAATACAGGGCTGTTTTTCACTTGCCCACTGTCTTGCAAGAACATAGGCAATGTATTTATTTTGGTCCACCATTATATCAAGCACAGTCGCTGGCACCTGGAATGCTCCTAATAAGTCCCTTTGGAAATTGAATGAGTGAATTCTTGGCACCTCCTAGTGCCCCTCCACTTCAATCAGGTGCCATATCCTTTTGCTTCTATCAAGCCACACGTCTTTCACATTTGCTTTTTCATTATTATCTCCAGTCTGGTTCTTGGAGGAGGTCCTCAGCATCCCTTGCCCACGATCAGCCTTAGCTCCATCCACCAAACCATTAGTATTGTTACTTTTTAGATACAAATAAGATTCTCCCACTCTAGAATCTTCAGTGGCTCCCAAATTTCTCTAGGAACACATTTAAGCTCCTAATCCTGGTCTACAAGATTCATGACAATCTGACTTGAATCTCCTTTTCCACTGTCATCTTACCTCGTTATTCAAGGTATGCTTCAGTCACTGTAGGAGTCTTATTTATGTGCCTTGAACACATCCTTTTTTTTTTTTCATTTTCTCTGTTGGTTTCTCTGCTGTTTTGAGCTTCTTATTCTGTATCTTGAACTTGAATATTGACATTAATCTCACAATTTTAAATTACGATATTCTTACTTTGGCAGGCTATTACCCATTTACATACTTGCATAAAACACATTTTCTAACACTCTATTAGCTGTTGGGTATAATTAGCCAATAAAGGCAAAGAATGATGGTAAGATCTCTTTCTCTGATTTTAGATTCTGCCTACTTTTTGTGAAGGGAACTCTTGTTCTGTTTCCCATTGTATTTTCATATTTGCTCCCTTATACTTTTCTATTGGCATGACTTTTTCTGTCAGCTGCATTCAGGTCATATTTCCTGTATCACCACTCTGGCAACTAGCAATTCTCTGTTCTTCTCCAACTGTGGTTATGCAGAGATTGGTGGTAAGTATCCTCTTATCACCTGCACTGATCTTACTTGTGAATCAAAAATCAGAGTGACCCCATTTTCTTCCCTACTGTACATCGAAAAATGGAGAGTATTTCATGATTAATTTTTAGTATATCTCCCCATTCTTGAGAAAATTGGCACAAATCTTTGAGGGACTAGGCTGGAAGATAACTTACGCAGCCATCCTCTACATCCAAAATCGTGTCTTTTCCGTACTCCCAGCCAAGTTTTGTGGTCCAGATTTGTAATTCTGAAAATCTCACTGGGAGACTGAGGCTGTAAGACCAGGTGAAAGTTCCATCTCTTCCATGCATCATTTTCCTGTGTCTTACTTGGTCTTCAGGCATAAGAGTTTTCCCACTAGACTTGTTGGCTACCTAGCTTATTAAACTGAGTCACGGACTGAAACCAAAGAGCAAAGTCTAAAAATAGATTAGATAACTCAAAATTGATGCATGAATGATTAGCTGTTGAAGTATTAAAAATGGATTACTTGTTGGTACTAGAGTCTCAAAATTATTTTCCAATATGTCCTCCTATATTGTTTGATCTAAAAATTAATGTTTCTCACTATCGTAAAATAGATGATTTATGAGGAAGTGCGTGTGAGTTTAATTACTTTGACAATTTATATATGTGGTTGCTAGCAAAGCAGATTCTGGATTTCTAGAATAACTAGAGGAAGAAAAAGAGGTTACATATTCAATGAGGATATTTCTGCAATTAGTAGTTGGGAGTAGATCTTCTTTGTAGAGTTTACCTGGGTGGAATTTGAATTTACTCTACTATGATAGGAAAGGGTGAAATATTTTGACCACCTGCCATTTATTGAGATATTAGTCTAAAATTTATTTAACCTCTCTTTGATTCCTTTTTCAAAAAGAAAAGATGAAAATATCTATGTTTAGATTTATGGTGATTATAAAATTAAAGAAAGTCTTTTGTTCAGGAGAAGCAGAGCTTTGCATCATGGTGAACTAGGAGAGAAACATTTTCTTTGTATCTTTATCATGAAAAAAGGGTATGATATAATGGGTATCAATAGAATACATACAAAGTGTAAAATCTCCAGCTTTCCTCTAACAGTTACAAATGTAGTAATATTCATACAGCTGTTGTAAAGTTCTTAAGGTAGTCTGTGGAATTCAATTCAGTAAAAGAAATTCTGTAAGGAATCATAACTAGAGTCTATGTTTATGGTTGTGATTATCTAGGGAGATGCATGAAATTTAAAATTGCTTGAATTTCTTCACAGAAAAGGGAAAAATTACCCAAATGTTAGAAGGTTTGTTTACAGAAAAATTATACAGAAAACACAGGTCCTCTGAGAATTAAATGTTTTTATAAGCGAATTTAGTAAAATGGCATAGTTAATTGCACAGTGATTAATGGAGGCAATGAAAATATATAAAGATCATGCTGTCACAAAAATGAAAGTGATCTGTATGTACGTAACCTACACTCATCAGTTAAACTTAAGCAGAACTGTTTCCCCTACATCATGTTTACTCATTATCTATATTAGGTTGGTTATCAATAATAATCAAGTTAAAGTGGCTGACTTTGTCTTTGCTGGACTTTTTTTTTTTTTTTTACCTCTTAACTACCCTTCAAATCCAACTCTAATCTCACCATCTCCTAAATTTTCTTTCTTCTCTTTGTCTGCATGTATATTCTCTATTGTGCACCATACCTCACTGTATGGTTTTTATGCTTAAATTGTTTGTCTCACATGCATAGTTTCGTTGTAGCTGGCAAATTATCCTAATAGAATACAAGACAGGACTTTTTAACATTTGTCTTACATAGTTAAAGACAGAATTAAGGTCGAGTGCATAATGAGTATTTAGATGGCATAGGTTAATCCCCAACTGGAAGAGTCTTAAAGGATCAGGATACATTTTGAGGTAAAATTTTGAAATCATGAGTGCTTTAATTTCAGGCCTTCCCAAAAGGGCTTTAGTTGAGTATGTGTGTCTATGTCTCTGTGCAAAATCATGTTTATTGATATTTTTCACTGTTGTAGGGATATAGGTCTTACTGAATATCATTCTATTATTGTTTTTTACTACAATGCATAAATAGAATATCATTTTATTACAACTGTGTTTTCTACTAGTCTACATTTTATGTAACTCATGAGCTACTCAAAATAACATTATATTTCAGTGGTGATACTTCTCGATTCCCATATCTGGATGCAGAACACAGATATTTCAATAGGACATCACTGCCTCCATTAAGATTCTTTATCTCTGTCCTGGAATTCAGCCCATCATTGAAACTACAATTATGTATAATGAACAAGCTAACAGTTCTAGTATGGAAACATGAAACCTCATTTGTGGTAATAGAATTTGACTTGTCTTCTTCCTCTCACTTTTAATAATATCATAATGTTGATGCATCTGAATGTAATTAGCATAAGCAGTCTTAAGAAATGCTTTGCTGTACCAGAAAACATGAATTAGAATTTCAATTATTATTGTTTTTCCAGGCATTGACTTTTGGGGCCAGGCCAAATGGATTTCTGGTTAGTAGACTGTGTTAATCAATATAACTGTGAGTGTATGTTTTCAAGAGTAATTTAATGACCAGATTTTCTTGCCTCCATGACATGAATATTTCTCCTCTTTAGTGTCTGTTGGAATGGACTTATTTTTGGAAAACACAAGAAGGTGAAATTAGAAGGCAGTAAGTGAAAAAATTCCTTTTCCCTGTTTTATTTCTTCTCCTATGTGAAAATAGAGGAAATTGTGCTAAAAATAAATATTTCAACTTCGCACTCATGAATTATTCATGTAAAGTGAAAAGGCAAGAAACATATAATATGGAAAATTGATCTCCAAAGAAATACTAATCCAAAAGTAGTTTGACTAAAATAAATAACCAATAAGTAGCATGCATTTAACTGAAGCTGTATCCTAGTTAGGAATAAGATACCAATGGATGGTGGTTTTACATGGAAGTATTCTGGTAAATACTTGAGGCAGAGCCTCATTTGAAAAAAGCTGGACCTTGAGCCTTCAGTGCATCAGAAATCCTCTGAGATCAATGTGTTACAGCTTGGGCTTGACCCTGATCTGGCACTCAGTGAATTTGCTGACCATAGCCATACCTTTTCCTTCTATGGAAGTGAATGAAATACCTCTCACTAGTTGCTATCTTGGCTAAGGAAGTCAATATGATACTGATGGATTACTGTAATTGTGGTCTGAAGTTAAATCTTGATGTTTATTACTTAACTACCTGGAGAGTAGAGAACTTCAAATGTCTGGGAATTTCAGGTAACTTCTAAATTTCTGGAGATTTTAGAGAGTACTCAGCTGGACTCGTAGTTGTCCCATCTCAAATACAGCTTAGAGCATTTCCCAGAAATTATTGCCCTACCCTCACCAGGTGTGTGTGTGTAATCTCATTTATGTGAAATAAATACCTCATTATACATTTGTTTTTGGTGTAGGTTCTTCTTTAGATTTTGGAAAGTTTGAATAGCCCTGTGTATGTTTGAGTCCATATGTGTGTGTTTGGTGTGTTCATGAGTATCTTTATAGCAAAGACAGAAAGAAATAAAGCCTTGAAGGAAGGAAGGGAGGGAAGAAGAAAGATGGAACACTATGATCTTCAAAGTAAATAAAATTAAGGTAATAAAAGCATGATTTAGAATACACAATAATTATATTCTGAGTTTTACCTTGTTGAGTAAACTATTTTATATCATAAAATACACATATCAATAGCATCATGCTCAGTTTTAAATTTATACCAACAATCTTCCATTGCATTCCTTAAATGAACCATGTGTTATACACTGAACTTATGTTATAGCATAAGATTTCCTATTATTTGTAGTTTACTCATATGTACAAAATATTGGAATTGGCATGTTGTAGATAGATCAGATCTTACAAGCCATGTAATCTTGGCATTGTGAATTGTTTTATGGTCTTGGGTCAACATTGATGAAACAATAGTGGTTGCATGGAGAAGCTACTGAGAATTCTGGGGGTGTATTTAGATTAAGAAAAAAAAAAGAGTTCTGTGATTAATTACTTATGTCTGCATGGGCCCAGCATAGAAAATGGTGGCAGGTATGTTAAGTATTTGCCATCTGTAATCTACTTAAACATCCTAAATTTACAGGAAAAAGAAAAATCCAGATATGTATATGCTGAGTCTATTATTGTATGACACTTTAGAGATTATGCAACATCTTTACATATGCCAAGACTGTTAACTTTTACACAATATTGTGTGTAATATTTGAACCCCATCTGTAGATAAACTGATAAGTCCACAAAGCACATTAGTGGCACAGCTAAGATGAAAAACAAGATCTTGTGTCTTTCAGTCAAGAATCCTTTCCACAATAAAACAAAAGATGCTGTTGCATCAGTAAGGAATGTCCTTGTGAGTAACACAAGTTCTGATTAATAAATGATAGCTTTAGAATGTCATAATTTGCATTTGCTGTCTATTGCTGCTGTTACAAATTACCAAAAGCTCAGAGGCTAAAAACAACACAATTTTACCTGACAGTTCTAGTGGTCATAAAATTTGCTTCACTGGGCTAAAAATGAGGTGTCAGGAGGATTGTGTTCATTCTGGAGCCTGGGAACAGAATCCTTTCTTTGTATTTTCCTGCTTGTAGAGGCAGCCAGTGTTCCTTGGCTCATGGCTCCTTCCTCTCCCTTCAAAGCTAGCAGTTTAGCATCTACTTTCCTCTCTGACCTCTGTTTCTTTCTTCACATTTTTTCTCTCAGATTCTGATTTTCTGACTCTCTTTTATAATTACCCTTGTGGTTACCTTGATAATCCAAGGTGTTCTTGGGTAATCCAAGATGTTCTTCCTATCTCAAAATACTTACTCACACCTTTGAAGTCTCTTGTGAACATAATATATTCACAGGTTCCAGGGTTTAGGGCATGGACATTTGGGGGCCCCAATTCAGCCTACTATATATAAGGTTAGTGTAGCTATTTCAGAGAGATGGTACAGTAACTCATTTATGAGTATACCAGTTCATGTTACCATCTATGACCGAGGTTTGTTCCTTCTTTTCCCTCTGCCATATTTAATATACTGGTCTATTATTTCATGGTTGCAAGATGACTGAGTGGCAGAAGGTATAACATTAGTCTTTAAGGTGGGAACAAGAGAAAAGTGTGATGGCAAGTCCTTTTCTTTTTACTCAAGAAGTGAAGCTCCACTTATGAAATTCCCCCTGTATCTCTGAAACCAGCAATATACCACAGAGATTCCCCTAGCTGCAAAGGAAAATGGAAATTTAGATATTTCACTTTAATCTCTTTTTTGAAGATTGCAAGGAAAAGAGGAGGTTCAAAGTTCAATGTTCAGTGAACCAATCTTCTATTGGTCAGAATTCCTAGTTGCAAACAATAAATTTGTATTTAAGCATAAACATTTGTTATAGAACATCCAGTTTATTACAGAATATCCAAAAGGAGTATAGAACTAAGATTACTAATTCAAAGGGCTAATGATAGAGTGAGGATCATACCCAATATAGTATTAGACTTTCCTAGCAAAAACATCACAGCTGCTACTGTCCCTGGATGGCAGTGGCTATCCATGGGTCTTTGATGTGGAATCCGGAATATCAATAATACTATTCCTACCAAAGCACATGCTAAAGGATGACCCCACCAGTGGTCACTCACTCAAATTGCTTTTATCTGCATCTAAATCTCAAGTGCACCTGACTAATGAAACCTGGGCATATGTCCATCCATAGCTGCAAAACAATCAGGGAAATGTTAAGTCTTCCAGGTCTTTCTGGAAGCAGAGCCTAAGTAAAGGATTCATATGATGACATTTTATTTGAGAGGTACAAAGTCAGGACTGAGAATAAGGAAAAAGTGGAAGCAGAACAAGGTGCTATAATGCACTTCTGAGATTGCTGTTGAACATGTGTCCATTGGCATGCCATTCTTATCCAGAACTGCTGAAAAGAGGAATTGATTCAAGGTTATGCTCAGAAGGGAAAAAAGAGGAAAAAATTATCTGTGGAGCTTCTTCTCCTATTTCCTATTGGCCAAGGTCAACCTTGCAGTGGGCCAGTCCCCTCATTCATCCAAGTTGTATAATTCAGCCCACTGGTGACCATTCAGGAAGCCAGATTCCACTCCTGGCACTGTGGCATTTCATCTAAGTAAGTAGAGGGAAAATTTAGGGCAGATCGTTTTAACATCTGAGAGATGTTGACCTAGTGGGTCAGAGTTTCATTTCAGGACAGTGACACATTCCAGAAATGGATAGCAACTTTAGAAGGAAGGAGACAGTTGAAAAAAATCTAAGTGTGCATTGATGGGCATCCTGGGCATTGTTGGGAGCCGGCAGCATGGGTGGTGAAAGCACTGAAGGCAGAACCGAAGAGAGAAAAGGTTACTGAAAACACTGCAAGGAAACCATGAGCAGGACATCAAAGGAGAGTCGGTCTGCCTTGAAGTAGTGGAGAGGGGCTATACTTATAGGGTACAGGGAGGGAGTAAGGGGATTAGGGAATTTTCCCTTTTTTGGAATCTTAAGAACTGTGTCTGGTTGTAAGCAGCCCATTGGTTGGTTAGGACCTATGTCTTCATAAGCCTGTTTGCATTCAGCTTGGTAGTCACTGTGGGCCTTTTTGCTTTGCTCAAGTTTCTATTGTTGAAGACTGTTGCCTAAAAGTGGCTTCTACATGCATCACAAGTTTTTGTCCTATACAGTAGGGTTTTTGGTTTACACCTTAAGAAAGCTGTTTTCATGATGTGGAAACTACAAAATACAGGAAAGGTGTTGACAACAGAGTGGGCAGCCCCTAGTGACAGATATCCATACCACCAGCAGTACCTGATCACATAACTAAAGTATGTCTCTCATGATAAGTTAAACAGTAAATGGCTATGATAGGAATTAAGATAAATAAAACAATGTTAGACTTTTACAATCTTAGACTTTTTACAAAAGAGGTGAGATCTGGGTTAGGCAGTAGCATATGATTTTATCCAGAGAAGCAAAGAGAGTAGGAAAGCCATGCATAAAGATACATATGTGGAAATGTTCTTAGTTTGTTTATAAGATGGTGGAGAAACCAATGCTCTATCAAATTTCTTGCAAATACATTTTCACATATTTATGGGTTTCTGCTTATCTCTAATTAATTTCCTGACCTAGAGGTCCATGAAACACTGTACTGGAGAGAATCAAACCTTAATTCTATCATGTCCAAATCTCTCTTGAGAGACATTTTCTTTCAGTGACCTGGGAAGCTGAACTTTCTTAATTGGATTAGTGGCATTTTTCTGTTTCATACTGAAACAAGACCCACAGGCCTATACTAGCTAGTGCTTTATAATCTACATCTATTTTGCGGTCATTGCTGAAGTATAAGAGCTAGCCTGGAGAGACAGGAAGTGGCATTAGAATTCATTGTGTTTAGCCTTGCTAAAAGATTTAGTCCAAGATAATAAAACATTGCCTTTTTTTTTTTTTTTTTTTTTTTAAATATCAGAATACATCTTTGCTGTAGAGTTGAGGTCTGCAAAGAAAAGTCAAAATATACTTTTCATTCAGTCAGGGCCGATATTTCCAGGACATTCAATATTTCAGGGGAACCTTAAATTCAACCCATTTGCCCTCAGCTATTTTCTTGTTAATGAGGGAGGAAATCCTACAAATCTTAATCCCCTTTACCAAAATACCAAAGCAATTCGTACCTTGTATCAAATAATTATGTCTGAGGTAAGCTTAGGGAATTTAGTCATTTGTAGAGGGTTGTTTTTCCCATAACAAAGTCTCTAAATAGAATTAACAAGTCTATCAAATGTTAATTTGTCAAGAAAAACAGAAAAGCTAATAAGGAAAATTGGATTTATATTGTAAATAGAGTATTATCTTCAAGGCTTCCATGTCTCCAAAAGGAAGTGTGACTGATATATGACTGAAGGAAAGTCTTAATCAAGCAAACCATAGGGTCATTTTCTCTTCATTGCACTACAGAATTACTCTTGGGTAGTGTTTGGGAGAACATCACCTCTGCCTTTTAGGGTTTTTGTTTGTTTGTTTGTTTGTTTTTGTTTTTGGAATATACAATGATAGGGACAGCCCTGACTTTGGGATCCTGGTTGTTAAAAAACAAAATTCAACTGAGTAAATTTTAAAGATCTTAATGGCTTTGTTCAATAATTCTTGAATCCAACAGATAGAAAGGAGCTGTACACAATGGAAGACTTTATAGGTAGAAGGCAACAGGAACAAGGAAGTTATTCTAGGCAAAACAAGTTGGTTATTATAAGGTCACTTTCCTTTAGGGCATGGTAGGGGTCTATCAGGCAGGTTATCTTACTAGTGCTGATGACAATTCCTGATTAACTGGATTAAGGTGCCATTTCTGGGAGAGCCAAAAGTGTAATTAAGTCTTGATGTGATGACTTTTAGCTTACCATACATGACCCCATTTGGGGCTCATTTCTTGTTTTTAACATGATCATCAGCTGTGGCTTGTCTCTGACAAAACACTGCCATTCCCGTGACAGGTGAAGGAAGGTGACTGCCTGGTTCTCCTGGCTACTTTAAGACAGCGAGAAATGAGAACACAGTTCTGACCCTGCACAAAGGCAGATGCCAGCCTGCTAGCAGGGTTTTCAAGGATTCTAGGCTTTCCCATGGTGAGACTTCAGACATGTGATGTTTGCCTTAGAGAGTAGACATTGACAACATTATGGTAGAAGTTAGAGTACCTAATACCTTCCCTGGATTTGTAGGAATCTGAGGGCATTTGTTCCACACCTATGTTCTGTCCTACTGTCTCATCTATTTTCTAGTCTCTTCTACCTCCCCTGTTTCTTCTTTAACACTAGCCAGGTGAACAACAATTTCAAGAATTGGGCCTGAGGTACCACTTGAAATTGCTTTTGTGGAAACTAACATCTGTTATTTACATTGTTGGTAGGTTATATATAAACTTTAGGGCAAAGACTGCATATGTTTTCTTCCATTTCAATGGGGACAGGAAGAGACAAGGTGTTTGTTAAAAGAATGAGATTAGAGAGATAGCTGCTGACACCACGTCTCTTTCTAAGGAGAAACCAGGAAACTTCCCTTGCTCTCTCCTTGGCCCCTAATTGACCTGAGTACCCATGGGAAGAATGGCTTTGTCAACCACTTCCCTTTTTTGCCATTTTCAATGGAAATGACCCAGAAATTGAAAGAAGATTACAGTGTGGCAACTGCCCAATCTCAAATGGCCTTACAGATAGGCAAGTTAATTGGTGGGAATCTTGGTTATTGGAAAACCAATTGAAGGTGAACAACCTCCCATTTCGATGTGCTGGTCTAACCCTACTCATTTTCTCACTGTTAACATCACCTTCTGATGCCCTTTCTATGCTTTATGTTTGCCTCCTGCCTCTTCCACATTCTCTTTTTAGCTCCTGACTTTTATAGGGATTTTAAGAACAACATTTAAAAATTTAAAATGTCATATATGTTATATATGTATGTGTGTGTGTGTAAATTACTGAAAACACAAAGCAAAACACTCATAATCCTATTGTGCAGAGATAAATACTTTTGACATTTTCTTTAGCATTTGCTTTGTGTGTGTATAAATATGTAACTTTGCCAAATTCAAATTATTCTGTATGCTTTATAGCAGTGTATTATAAATATTTCTCAGGTTTTTTGTTTGTATGTTTGTTTGTGTGTTTTGTTGTTTTGTTTTGTTTTTTTGGTCCTGTAGACACCAGTTTATTAGAGGGGCTGGGGTCAGAGTGGGTACCATTGGGAAGAGGGGGCAGGGGGCCTAGGCAGCACTGGCAGCCTGAGGTCAATAAGAGAGAAGGCCAGGGGGCCACAGCCAGGAAGGCTTGGGTCAGCAGGCGAGCAGTTGGGGTGCTGTTCACCCTGCAAGTGTCCATGCATGGTGAAGGCTTTGGGAGGATGTGGAGATTGCAGGTACCTGGCTCCAGTTGCAGGTGAGGGGGCAGCATGATGGGAAGCCCTCCCCCCACCCTTCCAAGGAGTCTTAAGCCACTGAGAGACAAGCTTGGGAGGGAAGGCAACACCACGTAGGGTTTGGACAAGGCACTTAGATAAGACAGGCAAGGGGCATCCTATTTTCTGAGAAGAGATTGGCTGAAGGACCTCAGAATACTGGTGACAGTGGCAAGAGTTCGGAAGACAGTGGCCATGTAGTTGCTTCTGACCCTGCCAGCAATGTTGTAGAATTGTAGAAAGAGCTATGGACTCCGGTTTGAATAGGTAAGTGTAGGTGTTTGAACCATCCAGCTCCATCAGGGCCCAAGAGAAAGGAGCTGTCATAAGAGTTGCTTTTATTTCTACTGCTTAACACTCTACTGCTATCACCTCCACCACTTGAAATCCCCCGAGGTCTTATTGTGTTCATTATTGTTTCAAGTACTTTACACACAATATGTACATTAAATACCTGAAGATTGCATACATTTAATTTTCCCAAACACTCCCCCCCACCACAGTTGCCCCAACTTTATAGAGGAGCAAATTCAAATGGAGTCTTAAAGAAATTAAATAAGTTGTTCAAAGCTTAAAATCTGGATTCATAATCCTCGTTCTATACTGCATCTTTATAATCAAGATTCAATTGGAAATATTATCCTTATGTGAAAGATACAAGTGCCTGATGATCAACAAGATGACTATAATTTTTGATAGTCTACATAGCTCAGTAAAACTGTGTCCTGGTGCTCTTGTAGGAATACTATCTGCTTTTCAACTCTATTTTTGTTGAGTTCTGATTAGGATCAAGATGTTACCTCACGTGGTTGAACTATGTTCATTTTCTGGCATAAATTTATTTTGAATTTTTCTTCAAGGTTAGCATCAAATTTAAGTAAAATTATTAGTATATAAAGAGTTTCAAATTGTAAGCAATGGTCTCTGGCTTCTTTTCCTGTTATGTAAAGTAAGAGTATTAGCCTTAAAAGGAAGCTACAGCTAGTCCATTGTCTGTTCCAACCTGTGCTGGGAGTTCCTCTTATCAAATATTATTAGAGAGAGAGAGAAAAAAGAGGGTAACTGCAGGGTAGACCAACGGTAAAAGTTTAGTCTGCTTTGTTAGCTGTGAAAGTTGGGGTAACACATGTATATTGTGGATTTTGATGTCTTGTAAAACAGATACTAATCCATACCTTCTTGGTTTGTTTTAAGGAGAAGGTGAGATTTTTTAAAAAGTAACTTGTGAGAAAATGCTTTTGAAACTCTAAAAGTTTCACTCTAGAAAATATGAGGAACTTACTTCACCAAGATATTACCAAGAGGGTAGCTGTTTATTCTTAGGTTACTAGGTCAAGTCTGGTTTACTTTTAGTAGAGAAGACATTAATTAAGACTCTGGATGTGGCAACATGTCTCCTGTCCTACTATCTTAATATCCATTGTGAAACCAAAAACATTAGAATATATTGCTAAACATCAACTTTTATCTTCCATATGTAAAGTTTGGGTTTCTGGGAAATATCTGGAAAAATGACATAAATTAAATTTGAGCCTTAATATATATTAAGTGAGGGGTTGCAATCCTTTTTAACTTGATCAACCTACCCCTTAGGTTAGCAGGAAGTATGCTCATTTCCTAGCATAAACAATCGTTCTTATTTTAAAATTTGTATTGGAATAATGATATTATTAAAAAGAATGGTTTAACAATTCAGTTAATGACCAAAGTTTTGGAGAAAAGAGAATGATAAATACACAAGGGAGGAAAAATTGCTTACTTTAAAATGTATTAACACAAACTTATTAAAACAGTGCTTCCCAACAAGGAGATACGTTTATATGTATATTTTATAATAAAATAGTCCTAAATAAAGGGAATATTTTGACTATTTAATATCAGCCTATCCTATTGCTCCTATATAGTGGTAAACAAATATGTTGCTGCATATTAGTAAGCTTTTTTCTGAATAAGCTGTTCTGGCATTATTAGGCTACAGAGCTGAATAATAAAAATACAGGTTTAAAATTTTACTTTTTTCCCCCTTACTTTCGTTCTATATTGATTATGTATGCATCTATTTCTCTGCCTATTATTTCAGCCTACTTCTTTTCTCTAAGCTAAATATTCTATAACGAATTCACTACTGATTGTTGTGTTTGCATGGATTATATCATATTCACCGCTCATTAGTGAAAAATTGAATGCTTATAGTTATTTTTTCATTATTTCATATTATTTAAGTATAATGACAAGACTTTCATTTTTATTTAATCACAAGTCAATTACTGATTATTCTTTCTACAATGGGGGAGCCAGAATCAATTCAAGATGGAAACATAAGTACAATCAATTGAAACATTGAAGCCATTGAGGGATGAACTAATCAACATTTATTGCACTGCTAATATTTTAGAATATAATGTAAGTAGTTCTTAGGCAGCAATATCATTCTGTGGATGAAAATGTTGGATTTTGCATCCAACAGATAGGAATTTTAATTTAAGCCTGCAAAAAATGTAACCATTTTGAGGAAAGTGGGTGGGTCATAGCTTTTTCCATTATAGAAAGGCAACAATAATACTGTACAGAACCATTAAGAGGGGTCTAGTTAATGCAGGCAAACTTCTGAGCATCGAGACTGCCCCTCTCCCAGACTCATGCTCTATTTCTGTCTAAATTTTTTTTAAAAAGTGCCTTTAAAAACCCTGGTTTTGTCTGTTACTAGTTGTTGACTTTAATAAGGTTACCTAGTTTCTGCAAGTCTGGTGACTTTGCCTGTAACATGGGAAAACAATTGTCCTCACTTGAATCCCTTGACCCACAACTACATTGCAAAATCCACCCATCAATCCACTACATAAGATTTTTCTCCTAAAACCCAAGACTATTAGTATGACTTTCTAACTAATTCTTCCTAGGCTAAGGGATACACAGATGAGTTGACTCAATTATTTATGCTCAAAAGTAGTCAGTCAAGCCCTAAAATGTAATACCCAAAGAAAAGAGGAAGCATGTTTTCCATCTGACAGTATTTACTTTTCCAAGCATATAATATGTTCATGTCTCTCACTTTCTGTGGCAAATCTGATAGAGAAAACATGGAGAGAAGCAATGCAGTTTGATAATTAGAAAACTAAGCTAAATATGTCTTTTTTCCTAAATTTTTCACTTGAAGTGTATGGTCAGGAATTTTATTTCAGAACAGTTCCTGTACAATTTTCTTTATTCTCCCTTCTAGTAATCTCAGCCTTGATGAGCATACATTTTAAACCTTCACGCAGTTTTGTGATTTGTGTTGGTCATATGTCTTGTTATTATTTACAGAGATTTAAGATTCATTTATTTAAAAACAAGAAAAGATGCACTGATGCATGGTATTTAGAAAGAGAAATGTACATCGGTCTCCAAAGATAATATGCTTTGAGTATAAATTTTCAGTGATTTACCACAACATGTAAAAGCACTCAATTCCATTACTCTTCAACAGGATGTTTATCACCTACTTCCTAAGTTCATATTTTTCTCAGCTGAAACTTTGGAGAAAGAGGAAAGAGAGCTAATATTTGCTGAGAGCTTGTAATGTGAGCTGTCTAGGCTGTCTCATTTAGAATGGCTGCACACCTTGTCACCAAGGTGACAGTCCTCCACTTACTAGATGAGGCGGGTAGTTAAAAGTTACCATCGTGTCTTTAGTCAGTCGCTAGTAAGTCACAAACTTAGGCTTCAGGCTCTACCTTTTATGTTTGTACTGTTGGTTGCCTTTTTATGTGCTATTCTTAGATAGTGTGTTTTCGTCAAGTTCAAGTCCTGATTTTAGGTAGCCTCAAATAAATAAGACCATTTCTGGAACCTCTTTTCTTTAATGTTAGCCTAACTTATATATTAGTGAGCCTAAAGTTATTGAATGGTAAAACCTCAGGCAACCAACTCCAAGGGTCTTATTAAGTATATTACAGATTTGTGATTTGCAGAAAATATTCCAGGGTTTGAATACTTCCGCATATGGATGTAAACTGTTGGAAATTCTCTTTTCCTGTTGAAAGCCAAAATAGGAAAGTATTTTTCTCATGAATACTTCATGAGGTATTTCAGAAAAACAGAAATGGGAGTTGAAATGCTATGTGAATAAAAAAATTGTCATTCTTAAGGTAAGGTAGGCAGCAGGTATTTTGAAACAAAAGTTACCAAAGAAAAGCAATCTCTTTAGGAATAGTGTTGAGCAACACCTGGTAATTTTTTTCACTGGTAACAGATCGAGGCAGATTTCTCTGGAGTTATTATCAGAAGCTTCTTCATCAAGGAAGCAATCATTCTGATATAGTCTCATGAAGGAACATAAACAGCATGGAATGCGGCAGAGCAGACTTTGAAAGAAGAACCAAGCAATAACAAAAAGGACCAGAGTGAGAGGCTTCCCTCACTGAAACCAGTTTCACTGATGCCTTTAATGAGGAGAGTTGAGACATTAATAGCATGATTGTGTTCTATGCTCATTTTACACATTTTAGTTTTTGTATTCATATCTAAGTTAACAATACAGGAAAAATTAGAAGTATCATTCTGTATTGTGTCTCCTGCCATTTTGTTGCCTTTATACATGACCCTCCATTAAAGAACTCCATTCAAACACACTTGGACAGTTGGGTCAGGAGGTCCTTTTTTTGTCATTATGGGCAATATTTGGTTATCTCCAGGGACTGGTAAAAAGTGGTGCTCTTGATGAGGTGCTACTGCGTGGGACCTGGGCCACTTTTCTAGACTTCCACAACACTGCACTAGGGCTAGCCGACACCAGAAAATACTTGGATTATTAGCACTTATGAGCCTCTGAGTCACTCAACTGTTTAGAATAAGTGAAGTGTCTGGAGTCTTTGTGCCTGAGAGCATTCCCTGACCGTACACTGTGGTAGGTCCATGAGGTACAGGTCAGAGATGTGAAGGAATTCATATCGCAGGAGTGACCCTCAGCTAATAAGGGATAGGGTCTGGTGGATAAATATCCCAGCATTCTTGTTATTGAGACAGATCTGAGGAATGTTCTGTATGGCTTTTTAGAAGATCTCAGAGGGACTGAGCCCACTGAGATTACCGTGGTAATCTGCTCATTCACTTCCTGTGCTGGCTTCTTTTCCTCTTGGTTTTACTTTTTTATTCCTTCACTCTTCTCTCTGGAATCAGTTCCCAAATAAACCCCTCACGCTCAGATTCTTGTCTCTGCCTGCTAACCCAAACTTAGAAAAAACCACCTGCTTTTTTTTTTTCTACCTAGCATACAAAAAAAAAAAAATTCCCTTCCAAATTAAAGTAGATTTTTAAGAGATTGTGTTGAAAAGATCTTGTTAATGTTTTGTCACCAGTGAGATTAGTGCCTTGAGGAATGTAATGGAATTGGTGAAGAGACTTGGGAAATGTGGTGATCAAACCTGATGGCCATGGACCAGAAGAGTCCAATTTCTGCCAACGTTCTCAGGTGGGCCTTCCTGTGGCGCATTCTACTTGCTGGTGCTGTATTTAAGACTCTATTCTCTTTGGATGTAAAATTGTGTGTGTGTGTTATTATGAGGCATCATGTTTTTACAAAGCTGTGCTTGTACAAAACTATTTTTGGTTTAAAAACTCGGGGGAAAGCTGAGCACCGTGATGCCAGGATCAAGTGATGTGTGCGAAAATGTACCCCCTAATGCTTGTATTGCCCACAATAATCACTGAGATCATGCTGTAAAGCTCACATTGAAATTAGGCCAGGAGATTTGACATAGAAATCTATAAAACCTGTGTATCCTTAAATTTGTTTTGTTTGTTATCAATAGAGACCATATGATTTTACTGAAAAGGAATACTCATGTAACCTAAAAATTAGGTTAACCAGTGATTCATGGGCTTTTAGGAATAGTTTAAGATTTTTTATTGTAAATCTGATTTAGAAATGTATTTTGATTTATTTCTGCTTTACAAATGTTTGTTTCAACATCTCTCTACTTAGAGAAAAAACATTTGGATGAAAATAAATACCCTTATAGGCACACGCCATATTTTCAAGCAAACTATTCTGAAGGTTTGGCTACTGACCAGAGAGGTGAGACATCCCTGGTTTATTCTAATTCTCCTATTTTCTAGAATTGCCAGACTCAATTCTTTTCACTCTACGCCAGGAAGTAGAATAATATTTTTAAACTGTCAATAATCTAAATTACCACAGAAAGTCCTATTTTTAAAGAAGTTTAATTCCTTTCTCTAAACTGGGGAATCTGCTTATTTCTCCTTTCTTGCTGCATTACAAAAATTTGGGTTGTTCTTTCTGATCTCACTAGTAAAGAAATATGAAGTTTGTACAATTTCATTATTAATGGGTACATAAACTAAATTTAATAGCAATAATCTAAAAGAAAGTACTTTTCATAGCTACATAAACAATCAGATTTATATTCTTACATGGTGTTGATCACAAGAGATAAGACTTAAAAAACTAAAACCAACTGGAACAAAGGGTTTGATTAGAGATGACAGTTGTTTGAGAGTTTATTTTTGTAGGACAAAGGCGAGTCTTTAATTGTTTATTTTAAGGTTAGAGAGTTTACATTATGGAGGTATTCATATCTCCATTTCTTTCATTTTGCTGTGACACATTTCCTGGATATTTCAAACCACTCTGTTTTGCAAAGACTATTTTGCATTCTGAAGAGGTTTCCTGCCTAATTTAGTTCCATCAACTGATTGCCATGGAAACTCTTGATATCCTTTTCTCTTCCTGGAATGAGATACTGGCTCTGTTTCAAATAGATTTTCTTTCTTTTTTTTTTTTTTTTTTCTTTTTTTTTTTAGCACAGAAACTAGAGTAAGTTTCATAAAGTAAAATGTATTTGTCAATGAAGGAGTACCCTTCAGGGTGAACCAGTGGATGGAGAAAAGCCACAAGCCAACACATAACTACTGATCTAAATAGGTAATTTAACACATAGAAACTGGTAGCCGTCTAGTCCAAATAAAAATGAAATGATGCCTCACTGATTTTTAAAAAGTTTATTGAAAAGAAAGGAGAAGTCAGCCCTTTGTTCCATATCAGCCCAGCAAAGTCAAAACAAAACAAGCAGTGATACAGTAACCCTAAAATTTTGTGAGGTTGAGTCAATCTGAATTTCTCAAGGACTTCTCAAATCAGATTCATTTGGTTGGTTGGGAAAATAATTTGTGTAATGAACTTTCACACAAAAAGAGCCAGTCATTTTTATCATTGATTTTATTTTAAAGTATATTTTTGGAGGAAGACAATATTGGATACATTGTGCCATTCTATTAAGACCTATGCTTTGAGACTAGAATCATATTCTGAGTTTATTCACTCATATTTGGCATTTTTAAAAGCAATATTCAAGAAGTATAGCTACTTCTAACCATGAGGAAGAGAGGAAGGATTATGTGTAGTATGTTCACTCCTTTTTTTTCTGTGTATGTATATGTGAGAGAAAGCTTTAAAAAATTTTTTTTCAATGTTTTTTAATTTATTTTTAAGACAGAGAGAGACAGAGCATGAGCGGGGATGGGGCAGAGAGAGAGGGAGACACAGAATCCAAGGCAGGCTCCAGGCTCTGAGCTGTCAGCACAGAGCCCGACGCGGGGCTCGAATTCACAGATCGTGAGATCATGACCCGAGCCGAAGTCAGACGCTCAACCGACTGAGCCACCCGGGTGCCCCTATGTGAGAGAAAGGTTTAACTGCATGATTGTTTATATGTACACAACTATTACACATAACTGTTTATGTGTCTATATATTGCATACAGACATGTGGTTGTCAGAAGTACAGATTGATAAGAAGAAAGGAGGTCAATATTGCGACAGAGGAAAGTCTTTCTGATGATTCTCTGTAAGTTCCAATAGAATGGTTTCTGTAATTTGTGTTATGTTGTTTCTCATAACATTCAGATTTTGTATTTCCTTTGTAAAAAATGAGAGAATCACGGTCAGGCCTCAGGCCTCTCCACCTCAACTGGTAGTGAGCTCTGTTTTCCCAAGTCATAAAAATGAACGGAGCCAAAATTTGGGTTCCTTGCAAACCGTGGATTTATTTGGCAGAAACTAATGGTTTCTTTCGGTGACTTAAAGTTTGTCTGTATAAAATCATTGGTTATAATTTTTTTTTTCCTGCCTGGAGTGACAGACATACTACTTTCCTCTCAATCTTGTTTACATGCCTAGAAAGTGCATTACTCTAAGAAGTTTATTTGAAATGAAAATTGCCCACAGGGTGGTGGGGTGGCTCAGTTGGTTAAGCATCCAACTCTTTTTTTTTTAATTTTTTTTTTAACGTTTATTCATCTTTGAGAGACAGAGAGAGACAGAGCATGAGCGGGGAAGGGGCAGAGAAAGGGAGACACAGAATCCGAAACAGGCTCCAGGCTCCGAGCTGTCAGCACAGAGCCCGACGCGGGGCTCGAACTCACGACCGTGAGATCATGACCTGAGCCAAAGTCGGCCGCTCAACCGACTGAGCCACCCAGGCGCCCCAAGCATCCAACTCTTGATTTCGGCTCAGGTCATGATCTCGTGGTTCATGAGTTGGAGCCCTGCACGGGGCTCCGTGTTGACAGTGCGGACTCTGCTTGGGTTTCTCCCTCTCTCTCTCTCTCTCTCTCTCTCTCTCTCTCTGTCTCTCAGGGTCAGAATAAATAAACTTAAAAAAATTGCACATACGTGGGGAGTGCTGACAAAAAGGAATATTTACTGAATATAGAAAGAAAAATAATTTTATAGATTTGAAGCGTTTTGGGAAAGAGATTTCAAAGCCTTGTTTATTGTTTGGTCCATTGTGACTCTCCAAATTAGGAAAGTATATGATTACTTTCCAAATAACTGTGGCCTTGGTTATTCTGTGGAGAGTCATAGCAACTCTGTTTTCATATCTCATCATGACAAAGCAGTAAATAACTCTGGCTACCATTGAATGTGTTCACTTTCAATGTAATTTACTCTTAGCTATACTGCATGTAAATAAAGTCTAGTTTTGCGATGTCTGCTTCTTTTGTTAGAACAAGTGCCTGAGTGTAAATTATGTTCAGGCCTCTTCCTGGAATAGTTCCTCCAAACCAGCTTCCCTACATCCTGCACTGACAATATGAGTACATGCTGAAGAGTGGATGATGAAAATCTCCGACCTGATTTTGCAGTCATGAGAGGTTTAGAGAACAGCGATCAAGATCCAAACATTGACCCTGATGTTTCCATGAAGAATTTCAACTTTCTGAGCCCCTTAACTAACATTAAGTTATTTTTATTTGCTTTCTTTTTCAGAGCACACAGTGTCATGTTTTTGTAACCTATCTCTTCACCTACTATGTGGGTTCTGAGGAGGTGGGGAGCTCTCCTATGACCCTTTTTTGTCCTTTGAGCCTTGCTCAGCAACTTGTGCACATTAGTCTCTATTTATAAGATGGCTAAACATTATTACCACTTAACAACCAGATACATACCAATGAAATGATCCTTGTTCTGGTCAGAAAGTACTTGCCTAAGATGAATATACCCTGATATGGAAATTAAACTTCTGATTCTGGAAAGGGTAGGGTGGGACACGTGCACGAAGGAATTACATGCATGTAGATTTTAGCTCAGTCTGAGGAAGAGCTTGGCAGTAACTAGCCATTGAATTCCTGCTTCACTCCTTCTTTCTTCTCTTTTCTCTGTCATCTATTATTTCTGCTTTTTCTCTTCCTCTCCTCTCCTCTTTACACTTATTCATCACACATGTATCCAATTCCTATGTTGTGTCGGGTACTTTGCTTCTTAACCTAAAAGTCTGTAATTGATAAACTACAGTCAATTATGAGAGGAAAGCAGTGGTTGGTGCTCTGGGCTTCACCTATTTCTTTCACCCACTTGAGAATTTTAGAACACATTAAAGCTGATGAAACTAGAAATGCTTCTCCTACAACTATTTTTTTTTAAGGAAAATAGAGTCTTCTTTTTCCTTTAATTATACATCTGCATATGTTACTGGAAGTAACAAGGCACACACACAAAGAAGAAAATATGGACAATAAAGCTGGGGAAAAGCATTTAAACATGGGTACCCATGTCCAGTCGTCCCTTCCATTCCCATATTACAAAATAATGAAAGTAATAGACAATTGTTCGTTTGTTTGTAGTGGGGACAGTCAATAAGATGAAAATACATGATGTTATCACTTCACCTTCCTTAGGTAAAGAGGCCTCTGAAGCACAAACTACAATTGTGTCTCCCAACCCCCACCAACAATTCATCTTTCCTTTGGCCATGGTGACAAATTTCAGCCTAGCATATGGCCACTCAGAATGAAGACTACATATCCCAGACTTCCTTGCAGCAAAATGTCATGTGCCTAGGTTTTGGCCAATTACATGTAAGCTGATTATCCTATGGCAGTTTTGTGGAACCTTCCTTAAGAAGCCACTAATGCACCCCTTTTGCAGATGCTGCTGTCTTCAACTTTGTGGACAAGTGTCATACTCCAGCTATGGCAGAATGGTGGCTCTAAAGAGTCTCTATGCCCCAAGAGATCATGAAACTGAACTTCCATAGCATCCTAGATTGCCTCCCTTTAGATGTTTCATGTCCTCCAGTAAGAGTAGTTTAAATAAATCAGTTATAGTATGCAGAATCCCAACAATATTGACACTTTATAGGAAGGCTAAAGACAAATTACATCTATTTATAACTCAGATTTTTCATCTGTTCCTCAGCTTTCATAGGAGAAAGGAAACTAACTACTTTCCATCATGTTCTATAACTTTCATGTTGTAGGTATTTTATACTTGTTTTCTCATACTAATTTTCACAGATGGTACAGGGCTCAAACTATGGATGAGAATACTCAATCTCAGAGAAGTTATACAAACTAAATGTCAAGTCTAGAATTTAAACAGATCTTCTTTGACTCCAAACTTAAACTTTTTCTGATATTTTATATTGTCTCCCTGATCATCTGGTTTAGGGTCCTTCCTCAGTCACGTGTCTTTGGCTGAAAGACAGGCTGGGATCCATTCCGCCTGCATGCTTTGAGACAAGACTCTGGAATAGGTGAAACTTCCCTTAGTACTTAAGAGCCAGTGAAGACTTATTTTTAATTTAAAGAGAAAAGATCACATGGGATTTCTACTTGAGAAAGATTTGAAAGGAAATACACCATCTGATTTTATGTATGTCTGTAGATTAGTGATCTTAAACTAGTGGTACCAGGCTGATTTCAGACTCTATAAATATTTTGTTTGGGTCACAATATTAAAAAAAATATTGTTAATCAGTTGCTAACTTTAAAAGTCCAAATATTTTAAATAAAAATCTGGAGTTCTGGCTTATTTTTTAAAAAATGAAAAATCCAGTAACACTAGCTGGCCTTCCCCCGTGACAACAACTAGCCAAAGCTGTATTAGGCTGCCTTGTATTGATGGGCTCCCCATCTCCGGTTTGCCACACTTCCTACTTAGCCTACTCCACTCATTCACATTACTGACCTTTGCCTGTTAGGCATTTGTTTATGTCCTTTGTGTGGATGCTTTTCCTTGAACGTGATTAAACATAGAACAGATTGCCATCTGCATCCCTTAAAAAATGATAATTTTTTTGTTGTATATAATTTCCCTTATGTCTTTTATAAAAGAGATATAAAACAGGCAGTAGCACAGGAAATCTAGATATAGCTGTATATGAGATGTGAAGAAAAAATAAAATTAGTCTTTTTTCTCTCTTCTCGGAGAGTACATCATCATTCCCTTGAAAGTCTAGAGGGAAAACTTCAGTAAATATTGATAATAATCATCATGAATTACACATTCTCTGGAATAGTCAGTTAACTGTAATATAATTAGAACAAAGCTCAAAGGCCTGTTAAAGGCATCCAGCTAGCCTTTTAAATCACTGTTGTGGGAAGAATTTTCTGGGTAGATAAGGTTAAGGATTCCTCTGTGCTCTAGGACTGCGATAAATATTAGTTTGTTGGCCTTCATCTGATGAACACATAAAGGTATGAACTTCCAAGTCTGTCATTATAATGATCAAGGCCAACAGTCCCATGCACTTTGGATTTCTTTCACAATCGCCAAAGACATGGTAATGCAACACCTAAAAATGACACCTTTTGCACATTTCGAGCTCAGTCATATTTTATTCCATTAAATGGCCTTTTTCCACACCACTTTCACAGTTTAGACACTTTCTATCATTCTGTTAAGATGACCACTTTCAAACCCTGATGCTCACAAGTGTCTGTGCTTTGATTTTATGCATCAAGTTGTTCTTTTTTAAAAAAGTTTTAAAATATTTTTATTTATTTTTGAAGGAGAGAGAAACAGAGCATGAGCAGGGGAAGACCAGAGAGAGAGAGAGGGAGACACAGAATTCAAAGCAGCCTCCAGGCTCTGAGAGGTCAGCACAGAGCCCTATGTGGGGCTCGAACTCACAAACTGTGAGATCATGACCTGAGCTGAAGTTCATCGCTTAACCGACTGAGCCACCCAAGTGCCCCTAGTTGTTCTTCTTTTTAATAGATACCTCTGACTCCATGACCCACAAACGTATCATAGTCCTCGTCTCAAAAATTTTTCTCTCCTGTGAATGGAAATTCTTCCTTGATACTTGATCCAAGATCTCCTTGCCCTACTTCTCAGATTGATGTGGATGACCCCAGCTACATAAAAAGAGAGGTGGCTCTTGACTAGTGGTCAAGTGCCTGGTCTCTGAAGTTGAACTTCCTAGTTTAGAATCCCATTTCCATCTGTGGTCAGCTGTTTGGCAAGTTAACCAATCAATATCAACCTTGGATTTTTCTTGGCAAAATAAAAATAATATCTATTTCATAGGTTAGGTTTCTGATGAAGATTAAATGTGATAGGGAATGTAAAGAATCAAACATTATATCATGCCTTCAATAAATGTTAATTAGTATCATTGCAGAGCCTACAATTTTATTTATTTAAAAATATAGTTTATTGTTAAGTTGGCTAACATACAGTGTGTACAGTGTGCTCTTGGTTTTTGGGGTAGATTCCAGTGGTTCATCGCTTCCATACAACACCAAGTGCCCATCCCGACAAGTGCCCTCCTCAATGCCCATCACCCATTTTTCCCCTCTTCCTCACCCTCCCATCAACCCTCAGTTTGTTCTCTGTATTTAAGAGTCTTTTATGATTTGCTTTCTCTCTCTGTGTGTGTAGCTATTTTTCCCTCTACCCTTCCCCCATGGTCTTCTGTTAAGTTTCTCAACATCCACATATGAGTGAAAACATATGGTATCTTTTTTTCTCCGACTGACTTATTTCAGTCAGCATGATACCTTCCAGTTCCATCCACGTTGCTGCAAATGGCATGATTTCGTTCCTTCTCGTTGCCAAGTAGTATTCCATTGTATATATAAACCCCATCTTCTTTATCCATTCATCAGTTGATGGACATTTAGGCTCTTTCCATAATTTGGCTATTGTTGAAAGTGCTGCTATAAATATTGGGGTATATGTGCCCCTATACATCAGCACTCCTGTATTCTTTGGATAAATTCCTAGTAGTGCTATTTCTGGGTGATAGAGTAGTTCCAATTTTAATTTTTTGAAGAACCTCCACACTGTTTTCCAGAGTGGCTGCACCAGTTTACATTCCCACCAACATTGCAAGAGGGTTCCCTTTTCTCCACATCCTTGCCAGCATCTGTTGGTTCCTTAGTTGTTAATTTTAGCCACGCAGAGCCTGTAAGTTTATACTGTTCTATCAGTTAAGGTTATTGATTACAAGCAACAGAAACAGATGCTAGCTAATTTATTCAGAACTATATTGGGTAGCTCACAGAATCAGCAGCATATCTTGATAATAAGGCTAAATAAAATATATAGGTCAAAAGCAAAAGAAGCTAGACAGCAGGAAGTACAGGCAGGGTCTTATAGGACATTTGGGTTAGAATATCATGGCCTGGACACTATGCTATCACCATTAGTGAATTCTCAGTCTCTGTGTCAGTCCCTCTTTCCCTCTCTTTTCTTCCCTCTCCCTCCCTCCCTCCCTCCTTCCCTCTGTCTCTGTCTCTGTCTCTCTCTCTCTCTCACACACACACACCTCATGTTCAGTGTCAAAGTTCTGCATAGAGGTATCCAGTGAATTTCTGCCATGCTCCCAAGCCATACCTGCCTTCCAGAGGCTAAGGAGAGAGATCTGATCTCTTTGCCTCCTGCCAAGACTCAGAAAAAAAGGGGAGTCTCTCCCCCAATAGGACAGATGTTACATAGTACTCTAGTATTATAAGATACAATGATATCCTTTATTTTTTATAGATGCTTTTCATATTAGAGTATATAAATTCTAGGAAAACTGAAACTTAGTTTATCTCACACATCTCACGTAATACTTCCTTAACAAATACATGTCAACACACTGTTTCAAGTTTGATAAATTTGTTTTTAAGATTTATTACTTTTTATGCCCTAGTTAGAGTTGACCAAATCAATGGATTGTGAGAATTTCATTGTGGTATCAGACTTAGGTACAGTTGCCAAAAGGTGATTTCATAAGGATGGGGGAAAACTACAGTGTATTTTTAATATAAATAGATCACTCTATTGAAATTAATCCCTATAAGGGTAGAGAGTCAAAATAAGAGGGTTGTAGCTTGTAGGAGAATTAAATCCTGCACTGTATAAAAGATTTTTCAGTGAAAATTATGGTGGAAAATGGGAATAGCAAAGAACCAAGACCTATTGTTTTAAAAAACATTTTTTTGGTATGTATGTATGTATTTATTTAGAGCACAAGTAGGGGAGGGGCAAAGAGGGAGGGAGAGAGAGAATTCCAAGAAGGCTCTGCATGTTGCCAGCACAGAGCTTTATGTGGGACGTGATCTCACAACCAAAAGATCATGACCTGAGCCAAAATCAAAAGTCAGATGCTTAACCAACGGAGCCACCCATGTGCCCCTGTCTAAAAAAATTCTTATCATAAAAGTAATATATGACTATTATAGCAAACTTTTAAAGTACAGAAAAACACAAACACAAAATTTTTTCCTAATGTTAACAGTTATTTGGCAGAGATTTATATATTCATGTGTGTGTTGGAGGGTGGTATATATGAGGTTAGTACCAAAAATTTATAACAAACTGGTAAATACTGTTACAAAATTGTGGTCTTATACACAGAGTTTAGAAATGTGTTGGATATTTATTTTCTCAAAAATAACGATTATTGTTATAAAATAAATGTTTATTTATAAAAAATAGGAAATACAATACAAAAGAATATAAAACATGCAAATCTCAGCAACCCAGAAGTAACCATCATTAATATCTTGCTATATGGTCATTAAAATAATTTTTGTGGCCACCTGGTTGGCTCAGTCGTTTAATCGTCTTTTGGTTCAGGGTTCAGGTCATGATATCGTGATTTGTGAGTTTGAGACCCACATCAGGCTCTGTGCTGACAGCTCAGAGCCTGGAGTCTGCTTCAGATTTTATGTCTGTCTGTCTGTCTCTCTCTCTGACCCTCCCCTGCTTGCACTTTGTCTCTCTCTCTGTCTCAAAAGTAAATAATAAACATTAAAAAATTTTTAAGTAAAAAATAAAATAATTTTTTGTATACACAGATTTTTTGAAACACAGGTTATATATTTTATAGGATATTTTGTGACCTGCTTTTAAAGAATAACAGTATAATTACCCTTCCATTTCATTGGGTATAGTTCTGCACCATCACAATTACTCGCTTTGTGAAATTACCTTGTGGATATGCACAATTGATTTTCAAAAATACCACAATGTTGGACATTTAATTTTTTTTTTTTTTGCCTTTTTGTTTTTACAAGCAATCTTTCAGTGAACATCCTACTAGTTTTATTCTTAAACATGTCCTTAATTACTTCCTTAGGACACATTCTCAAAGGCATAGTTAATTCATGCAAAGATTGTGTGTGTGTGCACGTATGTGTGTGTGTGTGTGTATGTGTAAATTTGAGAGCGAGTGCTCATGTCTCCATGCACATAGGCGGAGGAGAGGCAGAGAGAAGGAAAGAGAGAGAATCACAAGCTGGCTCCACACCCAGGGTGGAAAAAGCTGGGGCTTGATTCTACAATCCTGGGATCATGACCTGAGCTGAAATCATTAGTCAGACATTCAAACAGATGAGCCACACAGGCACCCCAAGATTGTGTATATTTTTATGTCTTTGGATAACAAATTGCTTTCTAGGATATTGTACTGATTTGAAATTACAACACAGGATATGGGTATGTATTGTCACAAAATGAAATACTCTTTTTCTTTTTCTTTTTTTAATTTTATTTTTGAGAGAGAGACAGAGTGCGAGTGGGGGCAGAGAGAGGAGCAGGCACAGAAACTGAAGCAGGCTCCCAGCTGTGGGCACAGAGCCTGACTGACGCATGGCTTAAACTAACTCACTGATTGTGAGATCATGACCTCACATGAGCAGAAGTCGGATGCTTAACTGACTGAGTGACCCACGTGTCCCTGAAATACTCTTTTAAACGAGATAAATATATAGGTTAATTATTTTCGCTCATGATGTAGCGTAAAATGTTCCCATGGGATCAAACATTTCTGTGACATAGTTTAACAGAGTTGTGTGTGCCTTCTCTTAAGGAGCAGCGTAGTGAAAGCAGCATGTTGGTAAATCTCTGCATTCACTCATGAATATTTTTTTAGGAAAAAATCTAAGCAGTGACGTGTGTGCAAAGAATGTGCATTATTAACATATAGCACAATGACTTTGGTTAATTTGTAGGAAAGAAATAGTCATACCATAATAGGAAGAGTTCAAAAGAATATATAACCTGGTGTGTCCTTTTGTGGATTAAAAACTTATGTGTGATCTCTTTAGTTTTATCAAATTATAAATGGACTTTCATTACACATAAAATAAATAGACATGTATTGTTATTACCTATAAACCTCTATGATGTGGTCTCTACTTGTCTCTCTGATCCCAACCTTAATACCTTCTAGTCTTCTTCATTGTACTAATGACTTGTGCTCCAGCCTCAGCATCCTACTTCTCTTTTCCTCCAAACTTGTTTCCTCCTGAAACTTTGCACTTAACTGTTTGCTGATCTATTTATGACTCACTTCTCATCATTCAGGTTTTCATTTAAATGCCGTTACTTCAGAGAAGCATTCTGCCATAAGGCCAATTAAAATAGACTGTGATAATCATTATTGTCTTGGACCAATATTCCTAATTCTCCTGCTGCCAGGCATGCAGTAGGATTGCACGTTCCTTCTTCCTTAAAGCTAGTCATCAGCATGTGACTTGCTTTGGCCAATGGAATGTGAGAACATACGGCCTGGAGGTGAAAGCCTCCAGATGCTGGAATATAATTTGCCACGTGTCATTACCCATATCACTGTACTTGGTGAGAATCAACAATAAGGCTACCCTCATCCTACCATTTGGACTTTGGGGTTGTTTGTTAGTACAAAAAACCCAGCTCACCCAGAACCATACATAGATTCTTCCTCCCTTTAGGCCATCTCCATATTTTCTTGGTTTACTGTATGAAATCATTGCATAAAATCTTTTTCATTTATGAGTTTTCCTCCCTCTACGAAAATATAAGTACCTTGAGAGCAGAGGCTTTGTCTGTCTTTTTCATTGGTGTATCCCCAGTGACTAGGATAGTGCTGAGTGCGTAGTAGGTCCTTCTTAGCTATTTGTTGAAGAAAGAAATGAGTGGAAGATTTCAACTGTATGTGTGGAATCTAGACAAAGATAACTTTTTTTTTTCTTTTGCCAAATGATTGTTTCTAGATTGTTGGTATATATATAAAAAAAAAGAGAGAACATAGAGTTCTGATGGCCAAGAGAGGTTAAATATTTTCTCATTAAAATGTAAGAACTTTTAAATGCTTTAATCATTTAGTCTTTTTTTTTTTTCCTCCTCTAGCAGTATGAACATCTCTTTTCATCTCTGTGGAGGAAAACAACGGTGAGTATAATTATTTTTTAATGCTTGACTCTCATTAGAGATTTTTTATAAATGAAAAACGCTTTAGCGAGACTTACATATATTCGGTGAAGCGAGAAGTGTATTTTCCCTGGCCATCCAAAGGACAAGATGTGCATTATATTTATAGTGTCCGGATTCTCAAGGTATACTCTTTCAGTTTGTCACTTGCTCATTCTTTCTTTATAACCTTTATGTGTCAGTTACCTTATGGTTTGCAGATGTGTATCAATTACAAAAATGTTTTGAGTTAATAGTTCCTAAAAGCCTTGAAACAAGCGGAATAGATAGGTTTGTTATTGGGTAGTGGTCAACAGCGTTTCCCAGCAAGAGGTGTAATCGACTTAAAACTCATTTCCTCATCTGAAAGCATCTCAGCACTTGAGCCAGATGACAATTTCTATTCTTTGGTCCTAACACACACTAATTAGGGTAACTATTTACAGCTGTATCTGTTGGTATCTTCTCAATCAGCATATGCCTTCTCTTGACCAGAAATAGAAAAGCACAGATGGCATTACTACACATTTGTATCTCCCATTTGGCTCTAAAGTCACTTGTTGTCTTTTCACATGCCAGGCAAAGGGAAAGAAAGGGGGACAGCTCTTCTGCTGAACTGCGATGTGGCCATTTGTTTGCTTGGTAACTAGAAACATATCAACGTGCATCTGCCTTTAGATGATCCATATGCTTGAATTAGCCATCATGGCCCACGTTCATCAGAGCTCATTTCTTAAAATAAAAAAGAGTTACCTGGTCCTTTTGTGTTTTGATTTTTTGTAACATTCTAGAATTGCTTCCCCTTAAATGAACTCTTTCTGATCCTCTCAAACCTGTTTGATGTTTCGTTCTTCTACATTATTGCACTTTTAATTTACTTTGACACTTTGTTTTTAGTTGTTGTACTATGGATCAGGAATTTTCCATGTTTGCTTGACTGCTAAAAGGATACAGGGTAGCCATTGCATTTGTAGTGTGGAATCAGTTTGTCCCATCTTTAAACTGCTTTGGCATCCAAAATAGTTCAAGTACTTTCAAGAGCATTATAAATCAGATAAATGTGTATAAATCCACAGTAATGCTTTTTCAGTTCCTATGTGAACTATAAGGAGGACTTTGTAAGTCTTTGGATTCAGACAGTCCTAGATGTGAGTACCAGCACATGTACTGACTATGGGTTTAAGTAGGTTATTTAATCTTTCTGGACTCAGTTTCCTCAGATGTTAAGTTAGGAAATGATTTTTCCCATCTCAGAGTTGAGGTGAGGATTCGATCAGATAAGTCATCTTAAATCCAGGGTCTGGCTTATACTGAAGGCTAAACAAATGGCAGTTATCATCTTACTGAGAGAAATAGCACATACCTAAAAGATGAGTGTCTCGAAGACTGCACTTTCACCAGTGCTGTAACCAAAGCTACTATTACAAGCGCTCTGTTAGTTAGATTCCAGTGCACAGTTAAATCAAATTCATTCTAAAGAAATTAGGAATAATACCGACAGATGTTTATTATGAAAATAATAATAGTAAAGAATCTTATATTTACTTAGTACCTTGTAGTTAATTAAACACTTGTACTTGCATATACTTATGTAACTCATATAAGCAGTATGGATTTTTTGATAAAGAACATTCCAGGTGAAGGGAACAGTTAGTACAGCGGTCCTAAGGGAAACCATGCCTGTCAGGTTCAGTAGACAGCTAGGAGGCACGCGTGGCCAGAGTAGAGTGACTGAAGGGAAGAAAATAGGAGACAGTGGTGAGAGAGTAAACCAGAGACTAGATTGTATAGGTCATGGTTAGGTCCTTGGGCTTTGCTTGGTGTAAAATGGAGAGCCACCACAGGCACTGAAGCATAAGAGATCTCTCTTATATTTTATAGATGAGCAAGGGTTACTCTCACTGCTAGTTTTAGAGCAGACTGTAAGGGAGACAGGATGGAAGCAAGACCAGTTAAAAACCAAAAAATGGCCCAGATCTAAAATGGTCAAATTGTGGTTCTGTTTTGAAGATAAAGGCCACAGGATTTCCTGATAGACTGGATGTGGAACTATGACAAAAAGCAAGTCAGGACAGCAGTAGCTTTTTGGTCTGAGCAACTGCAGAATAGTGGTGTTATTCTTTAGGCAAGTTGGGATGAGTTTCAGAGGAAACATCAGAAATTCGGAATATCTGTAAAGTGGAGTTTAAAAGTTCTATCAGACATCCAAGAGTGTGGCTATGTGAATATTCAAGATGGAAGAATGGAAGCCTAGCAAGTTTATTACTTGTCTTAGAAAGCAAATAAATACAACCCCAGGAACAAATATTACCACCTCAAGTTTTTGTGTTTTTTTTTGTTTTTTTTTTTGGTTTTTTTACGTTTATTTATTTTTGAGAGAGATACACAAAGCATGCACAGGGGTGGGACGGAGAGAGAAGGAGACACAGAATCCGAAGCAAGCTCCAGGCTCTGAGCTGTCAGCACAGAGCCTGATGTGGGGCTTGAACTCACAAACTGCAGGATCACCACCTGAGCCAAAGTTGGACGCTTCACCAGCTGAGCCACCCAGGTGGCCCTGAAATATTACCACCTGAAGAAGACCAATTTCAACAGATCACTCATTAGTACTGAGTGATTAACATTCCAGAAAATTTAACAAAAAATATAGAATACTTCGCTTACTTTTCAAATTGGCTATCAATTAGAGTACCGATTGCATTCTTGGGCAAAGAGGGAGCTCTTTCTATTACTCAACAACAAAGAAGTAAGCGAACAGAACTATCACTGTGCATGGCAGTTCCAAAAGGTTTATAGATATGCCTATAAGAAACAGAAAAATTGCTTTTTAGAATAAGCACAGATGGAAGATGGTCTTGCAGTAAGATAGTCCATAGGTTTCCCACATCACGGAAGACCTTCCAATTGACTACAAACTTCTGATTAACAGAAGATAATAATAATAAAGTAATTGACTCTCTTTGCTCTTGACCTAGGGGATGGGAGGGTGATGCCAGTTCACATATACAACCCAAATGTTCAGGTTGAATGAGTCACTGTTACCTAAATGTATATAGTCACATAAAATAAATTAGGATCTTTCTGATAGTAAATGTTTATGTGCTATTTAGAATTTACAGCTTATAGTTTATAACCATTAAGATAGAAGACATAAGGGGCATCTGGATGGCTCAGTTGGTTAAGCATCTGACTCTTGATTTCAGCTCAGGTCATGATCCCATGGTGGTGGGGTGGAGCCCAGTGCAAACCTGCTTGGGATTCTCTCTCTCCCTCTCTCTGTCCTTCCTCAGCTCTTGTTCACTCTCTCTCTTTAAAATAAATGACTAAACATGAAAAAAAAGATAAAATACACAAGTAAGTAGTAGTATTACAAAATTTGTGTTTTATTATTACTGGAAAAAGAAAGAATCTCAGATTTCTCCTTCATTTACTCCATGGCACATTCAGCCTGAGAGGAAGGCAGTGTGACCAGCTGAGGTATGAGTAAGGGCAAGGTAGGATGACTAGGTTTTAGTAGGTTAAATGCCATGTTAACAAGTTTGAATATTATTTTGAAGACAATAGGAGTCATAGAAACTTTTAAGCTGAGAATTGGTAGGATTCATTTCAAGATCTTAGGAAAGTGCTTTTACACATAAATATTTTGGCAAAATTAAAAACTTAATATGCATGTAATTATAGTGATTTTTACAAACCATCCCATTGTATGTTGAAAAGGTAGTTTATTTATCTAGATACCATTATACAGAAAAGCTCAAATAATTACCTTCACTATCTGTGTCTGAAAATCCAGATTCATATCCTTAGGTATTTATACTTAGATGTTTCATTTCCTTCAGCTATCTGAAACCAAACTGATTTTTTCCTACAAACATATACTTTGTTTTCTGCCTCCATTTCTTTTAATAAGATCACTGTCCCAAGAAGATTGGTTAGAACAAGGAATTAATCTTGGGGCACGGGGGTGGCTCAGTCAGTTAAGTGTCTGACTTTGGTTTAGGTCATGATCTCACAGCTTGTGGGCTCCAGCCCTGCTTTGGGCTCTTTGCTGACAGCTCGGAGCCTGGAGCCTGCCTCTGATTCTGTGTCTCTGTCTCTCTCTGCTCCTCCCCGGCTCATGCTCTCTCTCTCTCTCTCTCTCTCTCTCTCTCTCTCAAAAATAAATAAACATTAAAAAAAATTAAAAAAGAGAAAAAGGAATTAATCTTTATGTTATCACTACTTCTTCATCACTATTTCCTTCCCTGTTCATTCAGATATTAATCTTTCTTTAAAAATGTTTTCCATAAACAGTCATATATGTGAGTATTCTTTCTCCCTTCTTCATAAGTTTACTAAAGATTTATTACATCATATCCACAGAACTTCCAAACTTTCCTCGAAATAGCCTTTATCTTTCTTTATGCTCCTACGAATGAATCTGTTTTTGGAAGTAACAGGATACTGTGGTGGAAAGAACACAGACTTAGAACTGGAAAGGTGGGTGAAATCCAAGTTCTTCCATTTACTAGCTATGTCATCTCAGGTATATTCTCTAATTTTTCTGATCCTTAGTTCCTTTATTTGTTAGGATGTAATGTTTCTGTCATAGGATTGTTATGAGGATTAAACAAGAGGCTCTGTTAGTGTTGGAGGCATTGAACAGACTCTTAGTGGAAGGTAGGCTGCACGTGACTACACACTTGTCTAAGTAGTGGATGGCTCCCTTTGGTCTGTCAAGTGAAATCTAAATCCTCCTCTAGTTACCACCATGATTCTTGTCTTTGTGCACACCAGAGGATGACACTTTTTGTCTTCTTACAGTTAGCAAGACTGATGGGGTGTGTCACTGTTGAGCCATAGCATTTAACTGTCAAGATGAGACTCTCAAGTGCTCTCTTCCTCTGGTGAGAGAAGTTATTGAAGAGTCCTCTTGTTCGGATGGTAAGGCTGCAAGATCAAAGCAGACAAGACCGCTGAGTCATTGCATACAGGGTTGCCCTGGGGTGTCTTCTGCACCTGCAGCACATTTTATATGAGCAATAAAGAAATTTTGTTATGTTAAGCCACTGGAATTTTCAGGATTTTTTTTTTTTTTACTACAACATAACTTTATCTATCTTATTAAAACTCTGGATTCTCTCCATCTTTGGCCTCAGCATAGCTATCTAATCTGATTTCCTCTTGGACTTTATGCCATCTGTCTTCTTGACTCATAAGTGATCTCATTTGTTTATGCCTTTGTATGTTTGCTTATGGTTTTCTTTCTTTCCTACATCTCTCTAGACCAAATATCACCCATGTATTAGACCCAGGCTTTCTAGACCTCATAGTTATGGATCAAATAATTTTGCTTTTAAGTTTAAACTACTAAAAACATTTAATTTCCAGGTGCTTTGTCTTAATAAGCCTTAAGAGTTCTATCCAAGCTGACTATGTCTTTTTTAAAATTTTATTTAAATTATAGTTAGTTAAAATAGTGTAATGAGTAGTATTTAATGACTCATCACTTATATATAACACCCAGTGCTCATCACAACAAGTGCCCTCCTTAGTACCCATCACCCATCTAGCCCATCTTCCCCCAACCTCCCTCCATCAACCCCCAGAGAACACTTTGTTCTCTGTACTTGAGTCCCTTATGGTTTGCCTCCCTCTTTTTCTCCCTTTCCGTATGTTCATCTCTTTGGTTTCTTAAATTCCATATAAGAGTGAAATGGTATTTGGCTTTCTCTGGCTGATTTATTTCTCTTAGCATAATACTCTCTAGCTTGATCTGTGTCATTGCAAATGGTAAGATTTCTTTCTTTTTAATGGCTGAGTAATATTCCATTGTGGGTGTGTGTGTGCATGTGTGTATATTAAAAATATATGTGTATATACATATACATATATACATATAAATTTCTTTGCCTTTTATTATGCTTGTGTCATTGTGAGATAATGGACATTGTTACATAAAGTCAGTATGTGACTTGTGCAGAATTTAGTGTAAAACCAGAGAGGGAATGTGTGTGTGTGTGTGTGTGTGTGTGTATATATATATATATATATATATATATATATATATGCCACATCTTTTAAAAAAATTGTTTTTACATATATAATTTATTGTCAAGTTAGCTAACATAGAGTATATATACAATGTGCTCTTGGTTTTGGGGATAGATTCCCGTGATTCATCACTTACATACAACACCCAATGCTCAACTCAACAAGTGCCCTCCTCAATGCCTGTCACTCATTTCCCCCCTTCCCTGCCTCCCCATCAACTCTCAGTTTGTTCTCTGTGTTTAAGAGTCTCTTATGGTTTGCCCCCCTCTCTGTTTGGAACTATTTTTCCCCTTCTCTTCCCCCATGGTCCTCTGTTAAGTTTCTCAATTTCCACATATGAATGAAAACATATGATATCTGTCTTTCTCTGACTTACTTATTTCACTCAGCATAATACCTTCCAGTTCCATCCACGTTGCTGCAAATGGCATGATTGCATTCTTTCTCATTGCTAAGTAGTATTCCATTGTATATGTAAACCACATCTTCTTTATCCATTCATCAGTTGATGGATGTTTGGGCTCTTTCCATAATTTGGCTATTGTTGAAAGTGCAGCTATAAACATTGGGGTACCTATGACCCTATGCATCAGCACTCCTGTATTCTTTGGATAAATTCCTAGTAGTGCTATTGCTGGGTTGTAGGGTAGTTTTATTTTTAATTTTTTGAGGAATCTCCACACTGTTTCCCAGAGTGACTGCGCCAGTTTGCATTCCCACCAACAGTGCAAGAGGGTTCCTGTTTCTCCACATCCTCGACAGCATCTGTTGTTTCCTAAGTTGTTAATTTTAGCCAGTCTGACTAGTGTTAGAAACTACATCTTTATCCATTCATCAGTTGATGAATGAACTTTGGGCCCTTTCCATAATTTGGCTATTGTTGATAATGCTGCTATAAACATCGGGGTGCACGTGCCCCTTCTAATCAGTATTTTCATATCCTTTGGGTAAATACCTAGCAGTACAGTTTCTGGGTTGTAGGGTAGATCCTGTGTGTCTTCTGCCTTTTTCCAACTCTATGTGCTGGTTTCGTTGTCCCAAATGTCTCTTCCTTCTAATTATGACTCTGTAGGCTTTATCTCTTGAAAGCCTATCTTTTGATCATGGATCTTCCCAGCTCAGAACTTTTCCATGGCACTCCTGTTGGCAATGAGCTAAAAGATAGAGTTCAAACATTTCAACTTGACATGTGAAGACTTTAGGACCAGTCCCAGAGTTTTCTTCTACTGCTTTTCTATGGAAACATAACTTGAGCATTCCTAGCTCCATGATTGTGTCTATGCCATTCACCAAACGGGAATGCCCTCATTGCAGGCTATAAAAATTCTATGTTTCAAAAAAAACTCTAACCAGAATGGAAACGATTGGTAAATGAGACTATATTAAAATTATCTCATTATCAAAAGACTACATCAAGGGAGTGAAAAGTCAATCCACATAGGTCCTGAAAACATATCTGTAATACATATATCCAGCAAGTATTGATTTTCATTCATTGTAAAGAACTAGAAATAAAGAAGAAAAAAAATGACGGACAACTCCAATACAGACAAAATACCTGAGCAGCCATTTCGCAAAGAAAAGAAGCCAAATGACCTATAAAAGTATGAAAAAGTATTTAAGCAGTCAAGGGAAGTACAAACAAAAACCACAATGAGAAACCATTACATACTCACCAGATTGTTTAAAATTAAATAATAGTATCTGACAATACTGAACATCAATAAGGAGGTAGAACTGTAGGAAAACGTACCAGCAGGTAAGGAAGAACAATATGTAGAGTTGCTTGGTAAAAGAAAATTGGCATTAACTTTTAAGGTTAAATATGCACATAAACGATGACCCAGCAATTAAATACTTAAGTGTGATTATGTGGCCATGATTAAAACTCAAAAATGTTCAGAGTAGCATTGTTTATAAGATCCAGAAATCTGGAAACAACTCAAAAGCACATCAAAGAAAGAATGGATTAAAAAATAATCAGACAATGTAATACAGCACTGAAAGTAAATGAGGAAGTTCCATGGATCTCATGGGTGAATATTAAAACCACAATGTTAAGCAGAAGAAGTCAGACTTAGAATGCATACTGCCAGTTTCCAATTTTATAAAATTCAAAAATAGGTAAAATTAAACTATAATATTTAGGTATGCAAACATAAATAGCAAAACTATAAAACAAAGCAAGGATATAATTACCATCATATTTAGAAAAGAAGTTTTCTCTAAGGGGTGAAGGAATAAACATGGAGATTAATTCTGAGCAGGTAGGATGATGGTTACATGAATATTTGTTTTATAATTTTTCACTTTATGCAATTTCATGTTTCTTTGTTATATTTACCAGTAAGAAAAAAAAATCTTATGCCTATTTAAAGCCTGTTTCTCCTTGGAATTCATTCTGATCATCCTATTCTAAGTTTTTTTTTTTTCTCTTCTGAATATTAAGAGTCATTGAAGGTGTAAATCAATTAAGCATTGCCTTTTGACTTTGCTTTGAAGTATTATGTACCTATTTTATAGTGGCTCAAATAGTATTTTATCAGAGGTCATCCCTCCCATCCACCTCTTAAACCCTACTGCAATGATTTACACATAAAAGATACACAATTTTTTTTGTTTACAATAATAACTCTATATTTTGTGTTTAACACAAAATTATAGATTATAGATGTAAGGAATACATTATTCAAGTAGTTATTTCTGAAAAGTTCAGCTGGTATTATATCATGGAAATATTGTGACCTGCAAAGAGTATTATACTGGGGATCAAGAAGTCTGAGTTCGAGTTCTTCCTTTGCTAGATACTGTCTTAACTAAGACCTAAAATTTGTAGGTATTGAGTTCTTCAATACCTGGGTGTGGTATTTGGGCTGAATTCTACTCTCTAGTTCTAATATTCCATGAGTCTTTCAAATAAAAGGGCCCCAGGAAAAATGTTCAGACTCTCTTAAATAAATCATGTAAAAAAAAAAAATCCACAGGTTATAAGGGAGAAGTTTTGGAAAACAGGAGACCTGGTATTCTTGAACAGGTAAAAAAAAAAAAAAAAAAAAAAATTGTAATTGAAGGAAAGCTTAGTATGTTTTAAATAAAAAGGCATATGGAAAATAGAGAAAACAATGTGATACACAACAAACCACTTTTGTTATTTTCAAGAAGAATGAGGAGATGAGTCATCAACGGACTCTGTGACCAAAACATCACAGAGGAAATTCAGAAACAGAAGCTGGCTTAAGAGAACTGAAACAATCATGAACGAAATAAAGATATATGTGTTTATTTTTCATGGACCAGGACCTTATGTATTCAGTTCTCTCAGTTCTGTCATTTTATTTTGCAAATTTGATTGGAAGAAACTAGTATATTCAAATTTAGGTGATAATTATTCGAGATTGTTGATAAATTAAATGGTCATGAAATGATAGTCTCTCAAGAGATAGAAACTTTGAAGGTTGTTTATTCCTCATACCCAGCCATTAACTATGTTTCAGTCAGTTTTTTAAATGCCTGCTGAGTAGTCATTTAGAATATTCCTGAATGCATGAATGTAGTGAATTTCTAATATGTATTAACATTGAGACCTTAGTGACTTCTGTGGTTGCAGTGGCCATTTGAAAGACTATCGTCATCATCACTGTATACAGAGAGATTATTTCACAACTTACCCACAAATCATAGCATTCTTGTTTGTTTTACATCATAATATATAAGTCTGACTCTCCTCCATTTTATTTGCTGTTGCCAGTTACACTTTCATTTTTTTATTTTTATTATTTTTATTTATTTTTTAAACAATTTTTTTTAACATTTATTCTTTTTTTGACACACAGAGAGACACAGAGCATGAGCAGGGGAGGGGCAGAGAGAGAGGGAGACATTGAATCTGAAGCAGGTTCCAGGCTCTGAGCTGTCAGCACAGACCCCGACGCGGGGCTCGAACTCACAGACTGTGAGATCAAGACCTGAGCTGAAGTCAGACACTTAACCTACTAAGCCACCCAGGTGCCCCAGAATATTTACTTTAGAAAGCTTGCAATTGTAAATTATTTCTCTGCACTTTTGAGATGTAAAATTTTGGGGCTTTTATCAGTTTTATTTATTGTTTTAAAATTTTATAAATGTTTTATTTACTTTAAGACAGAGAGGGACAGAGCATGAATGGGGATGGGTCAGAGAGAGGGTGACACAGAATCTGAAGCAGGCTCCAGGCTCTGAGCTGTCAGCACAGAGCCTGACGCAGGGCTCACACTCACTAGCTGTGAGATCATGACCTGAGTTGAAGTCAGACACTTAACCAACTGAGCCACCCAGGTGCCCCAAACCAGTTACACTTTTAAGAAGTAGTATTTTCTGAGGGTGGGATTTCATGCTTATATTTTAAAAATTAGCATGAATCCATGATTTTGAGCTCTATAAACCCTATTTGGTGAGCTGAAATAAACAATTCCTATCCATCTGATTGTCATGGGATGATTCTATTTCATTTTAAATGACTGAATACAGTTTGACCAAGTCATGGTAAACTTACTTGATGGTTGGTTCTCTAGACACAGGGACCCTTTTGTGTTCAAGGCTGAAATGAAGTTACCTAGAGACAAAGTTAAAGTGTTTCTTTAAAAATTTTAAGTGATTTTTTTAAAATTTATTTTTGAGAGAGAGAGACAGAATGCGAGCAGGGGAGGGGCAGAGAGATTGGGAGACACAGAATCTGAAGCAGGATTCAGGCTCTGAGCTGTCAGCAGAAAGCCTGATGTGAGGCTCAAACTCACAAACCACAAGATCATGACCTGAGCCGAAGTTGGATGCTTAACTGACTGAGCCACCCAGGTGCCCCAAAGTGTTTTTTTTTTTCTGTTGTTGTTGTTGTTGTTGTTGTTGTTAAAGTAAAATACATCTAGATACCACACAGAACACAGAGCTGATTTAAATTACTTCCTCTTTCTATTTTTTTTTCCTCCTTTGTTACACAGAGTTTCTCTGTGAAGTTAGAAATTAGTATCTGAGAAAACATGTTAACAACCTTAGGTGTTTTGCTGTAAGAATTAGAGCAATATTGGCTTGGATAAAATTAACTGTCATTTTGTTTGTCAATCAGTACTCGAAGAAATGCATGCAAGTTAGATGGTTTCTTAAATAGAATGACTGAAAACGAGCAAGAACAAGACAATTCTATTACATTTATAGAAGTGAGTAACCAAAAGCGTAGTGTGAACGCATTATGTGGTTTTAGATTCTGTTGAATCAGACACTCCAGTCCTGATACTATGAGTACCATCCATGCCTGAAGGACAGAGGATGTCCCTGCATTCGATGCACTCAGTATATTTTACTTAGATGTCCAATAGTGCCACATTCTCAGCTTTTTTGAGCTCTCAATCAAAAGGTAACTGAATTCTTTAAGAGTCTCATAGTATGTACATTTCTTGCTGCCATAAGTCTTCTTTGCGAGAAATGCAACTTTACGTTATCTCCAGACTCAGGTTTTTGACAGTGACATTTCCTCGTTTAATAGGGCAGTTCATCCTATATTATGGGTAGAATGCTTATGACTTTTATCTTTTGTGTATTATTTTGAACATATTTATAGAATTAGTGATTGTTATTATAGCAAAAAGAAAAGTGCTCTTTTTGGAGAGGCTGTTGGACAGCTTCCTACTCAGAGACAACTTGACTGGAGGCTGGAGTTCTCTGTTCTAAGGGGATGATGTCAGTGGCACATCTGTGAAAACAAGACTATCACATTTTCATCGCCCAAGAAAGTCCTCAATTCTTGGCCTTAGACAAATTTTGATAATTTATTTGCCCTTATCTTCTTGATTTCCTCATCATGTAGGTCAATGAGTAGAAGTACTCTGTGTTTCAAGCAGGAAATCCGCAGGACACATAGCGTACCATGTGGAAATCTGTTACCATCGGATTTGTTTGAAGAGCCTATCACATGAATCACAGTGCTAATAAAATAAAAATGTTACTGGCTTTGTGATGCAAAAAATTGGCCAACTGATTATGTTGGAAATATTTTTTATCTCTACCACTTAATTATTTTGTTTGCTGAATTTGTGTTATCTCTGTAGCTTTCTAACAGAGACAAATTACCCATCTAATTTCAGCTTTGACTTCTAGTAAATAAATAGAATAAATTAGTAAATTATATAGTGCATAGGCGATAGGTGCCATGGAGAAAGGCAAATAGATGAGATACATGGCATTCAAGAGGCAGCATGGAGCGGTGTTTAAGTACTTGTAAACAGAATCATCAGGAAAGACATCATTGTATTTGGCAATGAGATGCATCAAAATTAGTTAATTTTGCAGTGTTCCAAATAAAGTATGAGTGTATGTGTTTCTATGCAATACCTTTCACTTATGGACTCTGGTCAGGTGCATATGAAGGCCACACTTGACTGGAAGAGCACTCAGTATTTCCTAAGTGATAACTTTGACATACCTTTCAATTACTTCTGGAAATTAAAATGTTCAATTCATAATAATTTATCACTTTCATTCTAGCCAGTATGGGAGTTGAGTCAGAATATTAAGTTTTGGAAAAATGGCCTGATTTCATTTTATCCTTCTTGTGGCAACTACTTTTTTTCTTCTGTAGATGTCAATAGTTAAGGTAAAACACATAAAAATCAATTAGCAGATGAAGGTTAAGAAAGTAAATAACCATTGTTAGATACTGAAATTTTTACATTTAAGCCACATCATTTAAAATGAATTGTTTCTTGGGGCGCCTGGGTGGCTCAGTCGGTTGAGCGTCCTACTTCGGCTCAGGTCATGATCTCACAGTTTGTGGGGTCGAGCCCCGCGTTGGGCTCTGTGCTGAAGGCTCGGAGCCTGGAGCCTGGAGCCTGCTTCAGATTGTGTGTCTCCTTCTCTCTCTGCCCCTCCCCTGCTCATGCTTTGTCTCACTCTGTTTCTCAAAAATAAATAAATGTAAAAAAATAAAAAATAAAAAAAATGAATTGTTTCTTTAAAGTTCCACCATTTAAAATCCAAATTGAATTTCTTATTTGTATATTTGAGCAAATACTTCATTGTGCCGTTTTATTTTCTACAAGACATTTTTATAAACCTCATTCTTTTCACATATGCTATCCAACTAAAAAAAAAAAGCTAGCAGATTACCACACTGAAGCTAAACCAATAAAATATTTCAACACATGTCTCACAGCCATAAAAATACTAATTTTTTAAAAAATTTATCTTGGCCACTTGAACACTTGAAGAACCAACAAAAATGGACAGCTTACATTAAATAAAAGGGCATCTCATCTTTGTAACATGAACACATCACACACATTTTGAAATATAAGTGGGCATTCTTGGAATAGATTTAGTTTGCAGACGGATTTATTTAGGTCATTGCCACTTAAACTCTTTCTGAAAGTGGAGTAGGATCCAGAGAGTAGGATGCAAATAAAATCTCACCTTGTTTGCTTTTAGTTGTTCAATAACGTTCCCTAAATCTGCTCACACGTGAAGTGGTCCTATTCACTATATCTGAATGTGGGTCTGCTTTCCCTTTCTTTTTGTTTATCTTTAAAGACAGTATTATTTGAAATTGTTTTAAAAGCTTTTAGTGTTACTATGGGTCACTTCAGTAGTGTATAGAAGCAGACATCTGACAATGTGGCAAACAGAGTTATTTGCTCAGTCACTGTCTATCCTTTCAGACTTTCTTCTTTGCCAGCGGAACACCACATTGATTCAAGTATTTACCCCTTGGGGAATGTATTTACCCCTCTTCTCCATTTTAGGGAGAAATTCTGATTTCTCTAAAATTTAAAGCAATTGCTTTCTCCTTAACACTCATTAGTTTAAGTCATCAAGTTCATGTGGTGAGGTATGAGGAGATACCTTTTGAGAGCCTTCTCTGAATCTTTTCCTGCTCTGTAAAGGGGTCACTTATTTTCTCCTTTAATCTACTTAGATGCATTATAAGAGTTTAAGTATTATTAACATTTTTGATACTAGAAAATCAAGGGAAAGAAGTTGCTACTCTAGGATAAAGCCAATATTGAGGATGGCAGACTGGAGTGATGAAAGGGACCTGGATTTTGATAATATTCTGTAGCTATTGAATTAATCAGGATTGCATCTCCCCCATTTCTGGACTTGTTCATCCATTGATCAAATATTCATGAGGACCTCCTATGCACTGAGATTTGTTCTAAGTGCTGGGGATACAGCTTTGAAAAAAAAATTAATTAAAAATCTCAATGCAATGAAACTAACATTCAAGTAGGGGAAGCCAGACATTAAACACAATAAATTTGTAAACTCTATGTGTAAGAACATTGTCTTAGCCCAAGCTACTGTAACAAAAATACTATCCAATGGGTAGATTATAAACAACAGAAATTTGTTTTTTCACAGTTCTGGAAGCTGGTATCTCAAATACAGGCTCCCAGCATGGTTGGATTCTGGCAAGAGCCCTCTTTCAGGTGGGAGGCTGCCATCTTCTTTTATCTTCACCTGTCCTAGGGCAGAGAGAAAGCAAGCTCTCCCCTGACTCTTATAAAGGCACTAATCCTATTTATAAGGGATCCACCCTTATGACCTCATTTAATCCTAATTTTCTCTCAAAGGCCCTACCTCCTAATATCATCATATCAGGGAGTGGGTTTTCAAGATCTACATGTTGGGGAGACATTCAGCCTGCAGCAAAGGTGATGAGTACAATGAAAAACTAAGTCAGGTAGAGGATAGGTATGCTAGGAGGTGGGAGGGGTATTCCAGTTGTACACAGAGTCATTGGAGAAGGCCTAAGTGAGAAGGTGGCATTATATCAAAGACAGCAAGGGAATATGAGAGAATAAAATTCCCTAGTGATCTTTTTCCCTCTGTTACTTGCAGAAGCGTGCTTACTAATATTGAGATCATGGATAGGTTACTCAGGTCTTCATAGGAACTGATAACACCCTGCCTGTCAATATGTGTGTATTTGCATTTTCTGAAATCTGGTATCGAGGTCATTCAAATGACTTCTGTGAATATGTTATTTCTGCCTGATTATCTGCTCAGACAAACTCTCTGCTTTCTCTATTTCTGAGTCACTTTCTTACTACTTCTGGTTATTTAGGTTCTAGGAAGGTAGAGAAAAAAGGATTTCCAGGTGGGCAATGACGTGTATGGTTTTATGTGATCTCTGTCACTTCTACCATAATAACAATTGCCAATATTTATTAAGCATTTGCCGTACTCTGAGTAATATTCCAAACCCTTTCCATTTATTGTCTCCTTTAATCCGTTGAGTAGCCCTATTAGAATTTGTATTTGTATTATTACCATTTTTCACATTAGAAAACCAAGAGGAAGAAAAGCTTAACTTTGCAGAAGTCAGAGTAAATGGTGGGACATTGACTCACAGCAAGAGATTGAACTCCAGAGCCCAAGGAATTAGACATAAGATAGAAATTGATGTTTTCAGATGAATACTGATAACTATTAAAAAGTTCATGAGAGAATGAATGACCCTGTTTTCTGATGGGTTGACGAGTCAGTGTAAATCACGAGAACCCATGGTAAAAGTATACAGTGATAAAAATTGCTTACTAATTTATAGTCTTCCAAATTTAGATCAAAGCAAAGTTAGAAGCTACCCATATTGATGCACTTTGCAGCTGAATAACTTAAAATGCACTAAGTATTCTCTTATAACCTATTATAAAGAGGAATCATTACAACAATAAAACGGTGAAGCAGAATACATGTCATTAACATAGTACCTTCGAGTACTTGCATTCCTAGACTTCTGAATAAGAAGTTCCATAGTGAATGTTTCCAAGAGAAAGCCAATGGTTAGGTTATGTCTGATACTGACTCTGGAGAAGAGAAGGAAAGGATGGGAGAAAACTTCAGATAGGGGAGAGGGCAGAGGAAATGAGCTTCCATTCTGGTTCATGGGTGTCTAGGAATGGGAGCAAAGGAAGGTGTGGATGAACTCTAGGGTATGGTGAAAGATTTTCCAAAGTGTTGCAAAATGTTCATCCCCAGTATGATAATAGGTTTTTGTTTAATAACCAAGTACAATTTTAGGCAATAAAACAGTTTTGTGAAGACCCAAAGTAACACATCTTTAATTTGCTAACTTGTATTATCAAGTTTGATGTACGAAGGAACATTTTATGCTATGTTTCCTAAAATTATTTATCCAAAGAGAAATTGTCCCTTTCCTGCCTTGTTTAACAGGGAATCTTACAGGACTTAAATTTCGTGACGTTTTGGGAAATACTGCAGAGTGATAGACATGTATGAGTATATCTGGGAATTTTACCGAGTGCCCCAGAGAGTTTTCTAGGAACCAGGAAAAAAAAAATGGCTGCTAAGGTAAGAGAAGGGTGTAAGTTAAGTCATTCCTGTGCATGAGCCTAGCACTGGGACTAGAATTTTTTTCACACGAGTCATCACCATTAAGAGAGTCTACTACTGGGCAAGGTGGCATTAAAGTAACCAGGATCTTAGGAATCGTGTAAAGTTGTCACGTGTTGGTTGAATACCTGGCAACCTGATGATTGAAACTTTCATATAGAAATTCAGTGGAGAATATTCCCAATATACGTATGTCTAATATTTTCTAATTAAGCGTCATACTATTAAGTCATGACTTGTTTGTCCCTCCCACCTGTCTAAGTGCCCTCCCACCCTGTCTACTCTAAGCAGTACTTTGCCAGTTAACATTTTGGCTGTGAAACTTGAGTGTCCTGGCACTTTGGTAGAGTTGTGTACACATTTCACATTTCGTGTTAATGCTAGCCATCAGGCAGGTAACCTAGAAGTGGGTATGTGTGGCACTACACTTGTGTCAATATTTTCCTTTCTGCAAATTTCATCTTTTTTTTATACGTTGCATTTCTTTTTTCAAGATAAAACTGGCCATATTCTTTTAAAAGTCTCTACTACATCAATGATATTTCATAGTATTACTACTACAAATTTTTAAAAATGGTCAATATTTTGCTTCACTTTTTAGCTCTATGTTATTATGGAAATGAGTTTTATTATCATAGTAAATAATAGCGTATCAGTGGGCTAATGGCTTTTTAAATAAAGTGTTGAGTCATTAGGAAGCAAACGAGGTGGGGGTGCCTGGGTGGCTCTGCTGGTTGAGTATCTGACTTCACTTTAGGTCATGATCTCACGGTTTATGGGTTCGAGCCCCGCATCTGGCTCAGTGCTGACACTCAGAGCCTGGAGCCTGCTTCAGATTCTGTGTCTCCCAGTCTCTCTGCCCCTCCCCTGATCCTGCTTTATCTCTGTCTCAAAAATAAATAAACAAATTTTTAAAAACGAAGCAAACTTGATATTTTAAAAATACATATTTTCATTTGTAAAGGAAATATGTATATTTAGAAGGAATATGAGATTCTCAGCTCTGGAAAATTTGTGAAGAAACTTACCCAATTAGAAGTAAAACATACACTGTACTGTGGATGGCTGTCAATACATTTTACGTACCATGTGTGTACATACGTAGATTTTTTGCAAATATTTTTATCAAACCTGCCAAGTATATCCACTGATGCCACGTTAGGAACGTAAGAATAGTTGACTCTCATGTCAATACGCTGGAGATTATTAGTCCAGATGATGGTTCTTTGTCAGACCACTCAGGGCAAAGGACTTCTTCAGGCATTTGTTCAGGCGTTTTTTAAACTATAGTTCAGATCAAGGGAATTGTATTGAAAATTTGTAGGTGTTTGTTTATGCATTTTCAAGTGAGAATGTCCAGAGCGTTGGTGAGAGTCTCATTGCCGCTCAGTTCCCCAGGAGAAGTGAAGAATCACTGCTTTGGCAGAGCTATGGCATCTTCAGTGTGTCCTTAGTATTCTGGACTGATGATCTGAAAGAAGCTTAGGTGACTTATCCTTAGTGTTATTTCAACTTTTATATAATCTTATAAATGAAAGCGATATGAACATTTATTTTAATTTATTATCTTGGAGTCTGTACCTTATCCATTATTCCCGATCCCACCTGAGCTGTGTGTGTGTGTGTGTGTGTGTGTGTGTGTGTGTGTGTGAAGCAATGACCCTCTCAACAGACACTTTGGTGCAGTGTGACAAACTAGATTTAGAAGGTAAGTAGGGGCGCCTGGGTGGCTCAGTCGGTTAAGCGTCCGACTTCGGCTCAGGTCACGATCTCGCGGTCTGTGAGTTCCAGCCCCGCGTCGGGCTCTGGGATGATGGCTCAGAGCCTGGAGCCTGCTTCCGATTTTGTGTCTCCCTCTCTCTGTGCCCCTCCCCCGTTCATGCTCTATCTCTCTCTGTCTCAAAAATAAATAAACATTAAAAAAATAAAATTAAAAAAAAAAAGAAGGTAAGTCCTAAAGCTCTCAGCTTTGCAGAGGCATGCTCCTGCTCATGCAAACTTGAGCATTTACAAACTGGGGTTTGTTTCTCTTTAAGGAATCAATTGAAAATTTACGTTCATAGTTTTAAGATTATTTGGAGGAGGTATGTCAAAAGGTTTCAGGGTATTTTTAGGCTGAAAGTCCTACACTATCACCGGTTCTCAAATTAAGAATGATTTTAGGGGTGCCTGGGTGGCTCAGTCTGTTAAAGCGTCTTCAGCTCAGGTCATGATCTCACAGTTCATGGGTTCGAGCCCTGCGTCGGGCTCTGTGCTGAAGGCTCAGAGCCTGGAACCTGCTTCAGATTCTGTGTCCCCCTCTCTCTCTGCCCCTTCCCCACTTGTGCTCTGTCTTTCAGAAATAAATAAATGTTAAACAAATTAAAAAAAAAGAAGGATTTTACTTGCAATCCTGAAAAGTACTCAAAATATGTATATTCTGGCATTTTGACACACATATATACACACAATCATAAATAAGATAGTTTGCTGCATTTGCTCTTCTTAAATATCTACTAACCATTGGACAAATTTATTACAGGAATACAGACTGTTACTCATGCTTGAATCATAATAGACTTCTTTGATTGCTAAAATGAGGAACTATAAAATCCCCTTTTTTGGCCAGAGTCAGGGAGAAGATGACTGAATTGTCCTGTGAAGTCTTCTTTAGGTCTTTTGTAGTGTGGAGGGGATCAACACGATAGACGCAGCTAATTATTGTTTTTCTAACAATGAATATTCTCAAACAGGGAGTTGTTCTCTCAAGTGATTGTCTTCCCATGGTTAACTTAGGGGAGAGGAACAGTAAATGCAGAACTCCAAATATCTATACGATGTTGGGCTTACACATCCTCCTGGCTGCTTATCTGGCTTTTGTCATTCAGCAAACATTGCCTGCCACTTCCAGTGACTCTCATCATGAACTTTTTGCTGGCTCATCACAGAGGAGTGGTAGAAAACAAAGCTGGACACCTGATGCTGAAATGGGAAGCTTTCCTTTGGTTTGGCTTTGTTAAAACAGCATATGTTCTCATATGCCACCCCTCATCATACTGGTCTTCTCAAGGCAGAACAAACTGAGGATTTCTGAGGGCTGTTTTAATACAGTTTCGTTTGCTTGAAATTAAGTACTAAGAGTTTGCACTTAAAAGCGTACGAGAAAAATAAGAGAGCTCTGTTCACACACGGCCTCACACATTTTCATGGGAGAAAGTTAGGAGTTGCATAGTAATCCTTGTTGAAATACCTTGCTTTTAAAACTGTTGAATTCATGGGGGCTGGGTTGCCTGACACAGGAACTACCTTTGCCTGTAGCAAACTACCTGCTAGCTTGCTAAAGGCCATCAGAGGGAACCACCATGGCATACCCACTTTAGTAGCTCTTAATCTAACGCTGTCTTAAGGGGCTAGAAAATACTGAGAATTTGTCTGTAAGAGAGAACTAATTATAATAAAAATACTTATTTCCAAGGCACTGTGGGCACCGAACTACTGGCTCCATGCAGCATCTGTCGGATATGTACCTGGTACACACACTATGCGAACTAACCCACTTTTTAGCAGCCGCTAATCTCCGTGCCTGGACAGGAGGCAGCTTAGAAGCACACCGGCACATAGATAAGCGTCCAAGCATCTAACGCAAATCGGGCTCTGGTACAACGTGAGGCGAGTGTATCCATTATGAAGGGATGTGATAATGGGTCACAGAAAATACAGTTTAGGGGAGGGGTAGTCATGGAAGAGTTTCCTTGTTTCCGTTTAGGATGAAATCTCTAATCCCCGCAGACACTCACACAGGTCCCATCACTTATCATCCCATCGCTTATCAGAGAGAGAGAGAGAGAGAGAGAGAGAGTTCAGGCCGGGCAAAAGGAAGCAAGCATGTTACTACTGCATTTATTCACTTATCACAAATATTTATTCTGCATCCACTATATTCCAGGTGCTGTTCTGTGTACTGGGGATACAGGAGTGGCCGGTAAGTTCTCATGGAGCTTACATTCTAGTGGCTTCTCTTCTAAGTCCTTCACATGACTTAACCACTTAATTCTCACAAAAATCTATGTGGAAGGTGCTGTAATTCCCATTTTTTAGATGAGGAGACAGGTCTTGAAAATTGCATGACTTGAAGATTGAGAGCACATACCCATGCAATGGTTCTTAATTATTTTGCTGTCCTGCCTGTGAATACTTGGAATGGAAATCTATATTTGTAAGGAAAGGTGGGGGCACAGGGAATTGAGAAGGTGGAAAAGAATTCACATTGCTTGCGAAATGTGCCAGGCCTTGGGCTAGGTGCCACACTCAGCTTATCTCATTTTGTCTTGTGACATCTTAAGAAAGTAAACAGTTTACCAGGATTGCAGCCAGTTAAGTGGAGAGATCAGGAATTGTCAGATTCCAAGGGTTTATGATTTTTCCTTCATACCACAGAGCTTCAAAAGAGAACAAAACAAGGAGACAAACATTTGAAAAATTGTATTTTTCAGGTTTGCTTCAAAAGTCCTTGGAAAAAAATTTATTTTTAATTTGTTCCCTTGTTTGTAAGTAAAATCATAATTACTTAGCATCTTGGACCTCGTATCAGACTTAGTGAATGAAATGAATAGGTATTTCTGCTTTTAAAAAGAAGTGCTTAGGATATGTCCTACATGTGTTTGGGGAGGGTTTCTCACATCCTTTTTTATGTTTGAGAAAAAAAGAAAAACTGTGTGGCAATATTGTTTGAAAATTTTCACATCCTATTTCACAGAAAGTTTTGGTGTTTGAGAGGATAAAACATGAATTAAAAAAAAATAACAATCGGCTAATCGTCTGACAGATAATACGGTTTTATAGTCTGAGTTTCTCTGCATTCCTTCCCAGCACCTAGTAACAGACATTGTCACATAAATGTGATGTACGTGGCTTTGACCCTACTTGCTGGTGTAAGACCTCAGCCCCCTAGATACAGTTCCTCTGGTTTTCTGGAGAACTTCCCTTTACCAGATTGTCCAACACGTGCTGATGAGCAGGTCTGCTTCCCGATCCCGGCCCGGGACCTTCAGGCTGCCTCAGTATCTGCCACACTCCTCCATCCCTCCCACCCCCTACCCTGGGGCTGCTGGCATGCTAGAGCCCTTTGAAGTATTAAAGCTGCTCAGGTTTCTGCTTTAAATGGGAAAAAACTTCATGGTGGCTATCAAAGAAGTGCTATTTCTCTTCCAGTGTCTTCACTGGGATGTTAGTAAAAATGCTGTTTTGATTTTTTTCTGTCTACCCGTCCCAAATGAGAGAGCAGCAGGGCTGGTGCGGCAGTAAATCCAAAGAAGAGGCTTCATGTTACTCAGAAGCCCCTCTCATCACTGGTGAGCAAGGCTTTCTGTTAAGCTCTTCACTCTAAGGTACCTTTTCTATCAGAACAATCACCCTTCTGGGAGTTGCCCAGTCCTATTGCAAAAGGGCTTCTGGAGGCTCCGCTCTGCCAGTTTCCTAAACATGCCCAGATCAGTCTAATGTACTTTTAGATTCAAGTTGGGATGCCCCACAACTGGAAATGAAAACCTCACAAACATTGTTGTGTTTTATCTTTACAACAACTCCCTCCATGAGGAAGGAATATTATTTCCATGAGTCAGTTAAGACTTCATGTGATGGAGTAACTTGTCCGAGCATATGGCGAGTGAATGTCAGAATGAAACATTTGTGACTTCTGAACCCAAGTTCAAGACTCTTTCCACTATACCACAGTGTCTTCTGGGTAAGAAAAAGAAAACCAGCAAACTTTAGTTTTTTTTTTCAAAAACATGAAAGCCACAAATTCTCATCCTTATGCCTCATAGAATGATACCTATAACAAGGTGTATTTCAGCAACCCAGAGATCCCAAATCCAGGCAGAGGAGCACTTGATCGTGTTGTTGAGACCAATTGTTCTCATTTTCATTTTTGGATTGTCAGTAGTCGCATGTGGTAGACCAGGCATCAGATTTGAAAGAAAGCATTGATTTGATTGATTCCAACTGTGAATCTGGAATGCATCTTTCAGTTTATGGAGTCACAGTTATCCTTCTAGAACTCTGGATCGTAGTGCAATTTCCTACACAAAATAGATTATTTACTGATGGATTTTTAAACTACAGATCTTAAAGAGTAGAAAGATTTGAATATATTTCCACTTCCTTTCCAGTGACCAATTAAAAATGGATTTCTACCATAGGGTTATTGAATTACACAAGCATTTATATTGCAATGAAGTAACAGTTCATAGCACATTACTGCTAAAAAGACAAAGCCAAGAAAACACAGTACCTGTCTCCAATTACACATTGTGTATCATGTTGAGTATACCTCTTTGAGTGCTCGCAGACACGTGCACACCACGTGGGTTGTCAGACAAATGTTTTATGTGGGTGGTCTCAGACTACATAACAGAAACCACTTATTCAAATAAACCTGTTGGTTGCTTCTCTCAGTCTGTGCCAGGTGGACAAGCTAAGAGCTGGCAGTGTTAGGAATCTTTTCTTTCCTGATGCCTATCTGCCAAACAATAAGCTGTTCAAATACTTGAAATGATAGGACTATGGGGGAGACTGTGGTAAAAATGTAAAAACTTTTGCTAAAATGCTAAAATGAGGTCAGGACCATAAGCTTGATTTCAAAAATGAGAAATAGCATGTTATGGGTTAAAAGTCTGCAAAATATGCTTAAACACATGTGAACACACATAAGATAAATGTATGTCCTAGATTTAGTAGCAAAACTGCAAACGTACCTCCTCGTGCCTTTTACTTCTCTGTGCTGCTTAGCCACATGCAGAAGACAGCTGGAGTTTCTCTGCATGGCGTTTCCATTCTTTCCTGCCCTCCTCAGTTTCCAGAAATTTATATGTGACACTTCCATTCCATAGAGAATGTCTGCAAGAAAAACAACCCATTAGATGTCTTCTGTCAGAAATTAGAGTTATTGTACAAATTTTGTCAACAGAAAATCTCTGTAATCTACTAGCGTTAGCATTTGTGTAAATTACCTTAGAGGCTGAGCTTGCATTTATGTAATAAAACACATAACATGAATTCTAGGATCCTCTATCAGAACTGTTATAAAGATGAAACTAAAAACTTAATATTCATAAGGAATTTTAAAGTTTAAAAGAGGTTCACATATATTTTCATATGAATGAAATTAATACATATTAATCCCTGCCATTTAATACATCATGTTGTTATGAAATCCTTGTTATATGCTTTATTATTCCTATCTTGTGAAAGAGACCATTTTATTATTGTTTCCAGCTCACAGGTGGAAAAAGTAACTCTGGGCCTGGTACTCTTCTCTACTAGGTTGACAGTAATGCAAACACAAGCAGAAAGTAATATATATATATATATATATATGTTTGTATGTATATATATGTTCTCATGTGTATATGTATATATTTGTATGTATATGAATATATAAATATATGTGTCACATATAAAATAGATATATGATACACAATAATTTGAAATGAACAAACATCTGGAATTATAATATAGTTTATCTTTCTTTGCTTTATAAAATTATTTCAGCACAGGTCAGGGGTGGTTTGGTCAATGTTCAACTCCATAATTTCATTTTAGAGAAATGAATTCTGAGGGAGAACAAGTAATTTTCTCAGTGTTGCACACAGGATAAACCATGCAATTCAGATTGCATTCACATACCAAAAATAATGTGTTTACTTAGCCTCTTGGCTACAGATATACAACATAAAATGAGATAAAAATGATTAATTCTGTGTAATAAAACAAAGGCAAGCAGATTATATGTCTTTTTTATAGTTACCTAGAGTTGTCAACTAGCACCAAAAGTCATGAGTGCCCTGCCCTAGTACTGATGAGTAGTTGGGATGTAACTGCTGAGCCAACATTATAGCCCCCTTTACACTTACATTAAATGTGAGGGTAGGTCTCACTAGTGCAACATGAACAGAAACACGGTCACAGTGCTTTCTCTGAGCTTTCTTCCCTTCCTGCCAACTCAGACAGAGGAAAATGAGGCCCAAGAGACAGAAGGGTCATAAGATAGAAGTCGCCTGAGTCTTTGAATCATCATGTGAAGGAAAGCAGCCTGCCAGAAACAAGCAGGTCAGACAAGTGTCCAACTGAGAGATAAATTTCTGCTGTAGCCACTGAAATTTTGGAGTTTATTATAGCAGCTAATGTTATCTGTTCAACACAATTGAACATACATTTCAATAAGGAATTAATATCATTATGCAATAGCTAAAAGTAAGCTCTAAATCAATTTTAAATGATGAAATTTGAAAAGCGAATTATATACGAAGTTTAAATAGTGCATAAACTAGATGAATATTTCCTTTTTTGTTTTAGAGATGATGTATAAAAGGTTCATTTTTACTGACACAATTTATAGTGAACTCTAGTTATATAGATACTGTCTCACATTTAATTTTTTTAACGTTTATTTTTAAGAGAGAGGAAAAAAAAAAGAAAGAGCAGGGGAGGGGAAGAGAGAGAGGGAGACACAGAATTCAAAGCAGGCTCCAGGTTCTGAGCTGTCAGCACAAAGTCAGACGCGGGGCTCAAACTCAGAGAGTGAGAGATCCTGACCTGAGTAGAAGTTGGACGCCTAACCCACTGAGCCACCCAGGTGCCCCAATATTGTCTCACATTTTCACATTTTAAAGAAATGGTAGATAACAAGGATACTTTTCTGGAAGCTGATAGAATTTACACGTGGAAATTTCAATTAAATATACAAATACTATACCATTTTGCACAAAATAAATTGCACAAACAGCCTATGGCCAGCACAACCAGAGAAGTGATCTTAAAGCAAACTGGAATTTGGAAAAAATCTCTGTCATATTTAAACAGTGATCTCAGCCTGTGTCTGGGTGTAGATTTGTGTCACACACATCTTTTACACATTCGTAATCATGGTGGCCAGGGGCCCTGTCCAGAGGTGGAAATCTATTGAACCAATTCCTATCTTTGAGACCTGGGCAATTTATCTCCTTGAGTCTTAGTTTCCCCCTTTGTAATTGAGAACAATAATATCTAGGCCAAAGGATTTTTACAAAAGTAAAATGAGATAATATACTTGAAATTATCTTTTTATCTGAAAATTTAAAAAAATGCTTATTTGTTGTCATTATTTATTGGATTATATAACAAAAATAGATAAAAACTCATAGGAAAGCTTGGCTTAAATTCAGCAGAAATTCACTTTTAGCAGTAGTTTCTAAATATGTGTATATTTAAAAATATTGATGTTTTTGTCTGCCCCTTTTGCTCCCTTGCAATGGGTTAAAAAAAGACAAATTAGTCATCTGAGCTTACCCATACAATCCACTCTTGTAGGTCAAGATGGAGACATCTTAATGGAGAAAAGATATCATTTATTTACAAACACTTTAGTTAACTGAAGTGACTCTATGCGTATTCAACTGAACTTAGAGCTTCTGGAGGGCATTGTGTATAGGAAAAATATTAAGTAATCATCAGAATTAATCATACTGACGCCTGTTTGTCTGATATTCTTTAGAATATTGTGGGAAGCTAACAGCAGTAAAATTTGGCAAACAATTTGGAATGTGTGTGTATGTGTGTGTTTGTGTTTTATAAAATGTGCCTTTTAGGTTTGTAGTTAAGCTTTGGCCCAAACCCCATTCTCTGGAGTTCTGGCCAAACCAAGGTTTCAAATACAAGAGATGTTGAATATCAATTTGCGGAAGGTGGTAATAGATTTAATGTTCACATATGTTGTGAAATTTCAGAAAATTATTGTCAGTTAAGGAATAATTGTCCTAGATAGTTTGTAAAAGGGGATTCAACACCAGAATTTAGATAGGAGAGAGATAGTTTTACATGCTCTACATAAATCTGTAATGTAATTTGACTTAATAATTGAACATTCCTATAAGTCTTATCTATAAGAACACTGTGTGTCTTCAGAAATTGGAAAATAAAATGAAGATTATAAACCATAGATAATAATACAGAATTTCTATATTTAGTCAAATAAAAAGTATAGTTTACTGGGAGTAGGAAAAAATGATATTAGACTTATAGCCAGCAATGGAAATCACAAAGATTGTGGTACAGTGAGTCTTCACATATGAACACATGTTCAAGATATAAATGTGAATCCATTGTATGTCAGTTAAGTAAGAAAACAAAGAAGTCTCAAACTTTCCATGAATTATGACAGTTGTGTGGCATCTGTCTCTGTAAGGGCTCTAGAGTGAAGGATTAAAGTCTAATACTCAACAGAGACTGCCTTTTAGAAGAAAAATTTTGGATACTAAATGATATGAATCTCACAATAACTTTTGTTTGTTTCATAGCACTTACCAGATACTTTGTATTGAAAAAGTCTGTCATTTTTAAAATTATTTTATTGCCTTCTTGTATGAAAATGCAAAGAATGACAAGCATTTACTGATCTTGTTCCTAGACACTGCAGGGCGATACAAGACTTGGGTCAAAGGCAATAGGAAACAGCTGCCCAGCAATCTTGGGTAATTTGTAGTTCATTAAGCCCTTATTTGTCTCCCTTTGTCTAAATGTTTCTTTTATCCTTATTATTAGATCCCATTTTTCAGTCTTTTAATCATTCTTATGGCTGTGCTCTAAATCCACTTCATAGTCTTAACTTTTCTTGGAAATTGTGCAGCTTCGAACTGAACAGAAATTTCTATTAGTCCTCTTGATTAAAGTTGGGTTTTGCTTTTATTTTGTTTCATTAATATTTATGTGAGTGTCCAAATAATTTGAGTATTTTTTTTTAAGTTTTCACTGAAAGCCGGAAGTTTTGGCATTCTAATAGCAACCCGAGGCAAATATGTATGCTTTTCAGGACACAGTGATGAAATCTCATTTTCTCCCAATTATATTAAGCAAGTGGCAGCTTGATTTGGACGGTAACTTACTCAAATGTGCTCAAAGAGTATCTTCTAGCCATTTTTTTGTGTTAATATTTCTTTTTCTAAAAAGGTTTTAATGTAGTTCGACTGAATGATTCATTAAGAAGTCAAAACCGACTTCAGAATTTACCGGTGGAAACAAATAGCATCCCTGTCATGTCTCATTCAGTTTGAATCACTGACTTCTGTTGATGATACTCTTGTAAGCAGTGATGCATCCTCTGGGTCGTAAAAATAGGCAACTCAGTTCTTTGGGGCATGTTTTGTTAGAGCTCAAACGTATTCAATTTCTAAATTACGTTACATTTCTACTACATACCCAAAAGTTTATCTTTTGACTTTAAAGCTTGGCATTTTAAGTTTTGTATGAAATGCTACTGCCTTGCAGGAGAAAGAGAATAGAGTGGGGAGAGGTTGGAGATGAATTTCAGACTTACTCTTAGAATTACTTGCCAATACAAACCTCCACACTTTCTTACTATAAACCATTATTCATTATTAAGAATAGCAGATACTTCTACAAGATCCTTCCACACCTTGCAATGATGAATACTTAGAATGTACTCTTTTTGACTTTTCTAAGACCAACCCAATTGTGTATTCTAATTAAAGGTATTTAGATTCCAAATATCTACCTATGTTTACTAAACATGAATAATTCTAGAAGATAGGAAATTAATTTTCATAACTATCATATTGATTAGGCAATAATTATAACCACTTGACTAAAGTTTGATACCTTTTTCAAACAACTTCAGATAACTGTGTGGCATTCTTTGTATAAAATGGGTTTTGAAGATCTGAATATTGTGAATTACACCTTATATTTCTTTTTTTTTTTTTTTTTAGGATATGGTTTAAAGGAGAACACCTGTGGTTGGGATGGCCCAGGAGTAATGTTTGTTTAGATCTGTTAAGGTTTTTGGAGTTCCTGAGGACCAATTTAGATTTCCACTGGTGCTTGCTTGTAATAAATAGTTTTGTCACCTCGAAATGTGTATTTCAAATTGCATTTATGTTTAACAGCTGTCAGTAAATGTGTTTCAAGCATGTATCTGTTAGGTCCAGTTCTTACTAGAACACTGTTGCTTAGAAAGTGTATGGAAAGAACTTAAAAAAATAATTTGTTCACATATTCATTCACCAAGCATATTGTTTATGCTGATAAGGCCATATACATTTTCGTGATTAAGCATTTCATCAGTGCCAAGAAAAGAAAAATGACATTATTTTTTTTCATATTTATAGAAAATGTGAATTGATGACACCAATTCAATGTGGTTTTGTTGATGTTTTATTTGTTTTTTAGAGAGAGAGCACATAAGCAGGGGAGAGGGGTAGAGGGAGAGGGAGACAGAGAGAGAGAGAGAGAGAATCTTTTTAAATTTTTTTAAAATGTTTACTTATTTTTGAGAGACAGACAGAGAGAGAGGGCAGGTAGGGGAGGGGCAGAGAGAGAGGGAGATATAGAATCAGAAGCAGGATCTAGGCTCTGAGTTGTCAGCACAGAGACCAGGGCTTGAACCCACAAACTGTGAGATCATGACCTGAGCTGAAGTTGAGCACTCAACTGACTGAGCCACCAAGGCACCCCAGAGAGAGGGAATCTTAAGCAGGCTCCATGTTCAGCATGGAGCTCGATGTGGTGCTTGATCCCGCAACTTGGGGATCATGACCTGAGCCAAAATCAAGATTTGGATACTGAAAAAACTGAGTCACTCAGGTGCCCCTTAGTGTGGTTTTTATGAAGATAAATTTCTTGATCTGTCCAACAGTTGTCAGGTGGCGAAATCAGGATTAGAAATCCAGTCCTTCATTATTAGTTTACATTGAATGCTTTTATGAGGATTTCAAATAAAAATAAGACTTTAAAAAATGGTGACAGTTACTGATTTTTTTGCAAAATAATTTTTCCTTCTTTTTTTTTCATTTAGATAAGGTTAATAGATACATAGGAAAAAATGTCAACTACAATTTTTGTTATTAAAAAGGAAAAACCGGTTTCTGTTTCTACTTGTCTTCAAGTCGTTTTATTTCTTTCTTTAAAACATCCCTTGATTGGATATAGAATGCTCTCTCAGTTTTGCTTCCAGACTCAGACTCTTAATATCCCGTCTAGTGTCTCATGGTGATGCTCTGACTACTCTCCCTCCTAGTCAATAATCCGGTGAACCACTTTATTCAAGGTTTCTTTCTTTCTTTTGTTCTTTCTTTCTCTTTCTTTCTTTCTCTTTCTCTCTCTCTCTCTCTTTTTCTTTCCATTTGAAATCACTGCTCTTTATTTCACAATATATTCTCCATTTCTATCATTTTGTCATTTCAGTAATGTTATATAAATGGAATCATAGAGCATGTAACTGTTTAGAATTGTTTTCACTCATAATTCTCTGGAGATTTATCCAAGTTGTTGCATGCATTCATAGTTTATTCCTGTTTCTGATGAGTAGCGTTCCATACAGTTTGTTTAATCATTTACCCATTGAAGGATAAGGGGGTTGTTTCCAGCTTGGGGCTATTACAAATAATGCTACTCTGGACCTTTCTGTATACATTTCTGCTCACATTTCCATGTGAATATGTCTTCATTTCTCTGGGATAAGTGCCCATATTGGTAGTTGCATGTTTATTTTTTTTAAGGAACTGTGAAATTGTTTTCCAGAGTGTCTGTACCATTTTACATTCCCACCAGAAATGCATAAGTGTTCCAGTTTCTCTGTATCCCCACTAGTATTTAATGTTGTCAGTATATTTTTAAATTTTATTCATTTTGATAGGTGTATAGTAATATCTCACTGTGGTTTTAATTTGCACTTCCCTGATGGTTAATGATGTTGATCACTTTTTAATGTTCTTTCCTGCCATTTCTACATTCTTGTTGGTGAAATATCTGTTTCTTCTGCCAGTCTTTTAATTGGATTGCTTGAGGTTTTTGTTGCTTCATTTTGAGAGTTATTTGCATATGCTAGATACTAGTCCTTATGTTGGCTTAAGATTTGCAAATATTATCCCTCAGCCTCTACATGATCCTTTCATCTTCTTAATGGGATCTTACATAAAACAAAAGGTTTTAATGTTGATGAAGTTCAAATTTTTAAATTTCTTCTTTTCTGCATCATGCCTTTGGTTTCAAGTTTAAAAACTCTTTCCCTAACCCTAGATCCCAAAGATTGCCTGTGTTTTTTCTAAAAGTTTCATATTTTTTCAGTTTTACAGTTAAGTCTGTGACCTCCTTCAAATGAATTTCTATATAAAGGATAAGATTTTAGTACAAAGTTTATTTGCCGATTTCATGGATGTCCGGTTCCTCCAGCAATGTCTTTTGGAAAAACTATCCTTACGTCATTGAATTGCTTTTGCACCTTTGTCATAAGAAAGTGTAGTATATTTGAGTAAGTTGTTGAGTAATAATTGAGTTGGATAAGTCATTGGGTATATTTGAGTAAGTTTCTTTGATTTCTTTCATTAGCAGTTTGTCATAGTTTATAACATGGAAGTTTTGCACATATTTTGATAGAGTAACATTTAACTATTTTATTTACTTAAGTGATTACAAGTGATGTTATATTGTAAATTTCTGTTTCTCTATGTTCGTTGCAGGTATATAGAAATGCGATTGATTTTTTTAATGTTTAGTTTGTATTTTGTGACCTTGTGACCTTACTGAACTTATTAGTTCTAGGAGGTTCTTGTTTGTTTTCCTGTTTTTGTTTTTTGCTTATTGCTTGGGATTGTCTGTGTAGATAATTGTGTCATCTACACGTGGTATAGTTTTAGCCCTTTCTTTCTAATCTGTATGCCTTTATTTCATTTTCTTGCCTTGTCACACTGCCACAACTTTTAGCACTACGTTAAAAAGAGTGGTGAGAGCAGAAATCCTTGCCTCATTTCTAATTTTAGAGATACAGTCTCCAGTGTTTTACCACTACATGTAATTTTAGCTGAAGACTTTATTAAGTTGAGGAATTTTCCCTCAATTCTTAATTTTCTGAGAAGTTTTTATTTTATCATGAGTGAGTGTTGAATTTTTTAAATTCTTTTTCTTCATAGATTGATACGATCAAGTAATTTTTCTTTTTTATTTTTTTAATGTTTATTTATTCTTGAGAGAGAGAAAGAGAGAGAGGGAGAGAGCAAGTACATAAGCAGGGAGGGACAGAGAAAGAGTAAGACATAGAATCTGAAGCAGGCTCTAGGCTTTGAGCTGAGTACAGAGCTCCACACGGGCTTGAACTCATGAACCACCAGATCATGACATGAGCTGAAGTCAGACACTTAACCAACTGAGCCACTCAGGAGCCCCATAATTTTTCTTCTTTAGGTTGTTAATATAGTATATTATAATAATTGGTTTTCAAATACTAAACTAGGCTTAAAATTCATGGTGTATAATTTGTTTCATACATGGCTGAATTATATTTTCTAATATTTGATAAAAGTTTTGCATCTATATTCATGAGAAGTATTGGTCTGAGGATTTTGTTTTGTTGTGTTTGGTATTGTCTTTGGTTTTGGTATTAGGGTGGTACCAGCTTCATAAAATGAATTCTAAAGTGTTTTTTCCTGTTTTCTTCAAGAGATTGTATATGATTGGTATTAACTTTTCTTTGAAAGTTTGGGGAATTCTACAGAGAAACCATTTGGTATGAAGATTACTTTTTAGGGAGAGCTTTTAAAACATGAGTTCTATTTACCTTATTATAGGTCTATTCACATTGTCAATTTAGTGTTGGATGAATTGTGATCATTTTATGTTTTTTGAGGAGACACAGGTTGTCAATTTCAGCTTTGCTGTCAAATTTAGTTACGCAATCTTGCTTGTAGTATCCATTTATCCCTTTAGTATCAGCAAGGTCTATCTTATTCCTGACATGGGCCACTTGGATTATCTATTTTCCACTTTACAGTCTTTCTAAAGGTTAATTTATTAGTGACTTTTTTAAAGAAGTGGATCTTTGTTACATTGGTTTTCTCCATTATTTTTCAGTTTCAATTCTATTCCTTTCTACTCTTATCTTTATTATTTTCTTCCTTATACTTGCTTTGTTAGCTTTGTTCTTTTTCTAGGTTCTTGAAAGGAGAACTTTAATTATCAGTTTGAAGCATTTCCTCTTTTCTTATCTGAAGACTATAAATTTTCCATTCACCCCTGCTTTACCTATGTCTCCCAAATTTTGATATGGTATATTTTCATTTTCATTCAGGTAAATATATATTTTTTTTCTCTTTGACCAATGAATTATTTAAAATGTATTGCTCAGTTACCAAGTGCTTGGGGGGAGTTTTTTGGTTCTCTTTCTATTACTGATTTACAACTTGATTCCATCTGGTCAGAGAACACCCTTTCTGTGGCTCAAATTCTTTCAAATTTGTTAGTCTTTTTATGGCCCAGGATGTGGTCTATCATAGTATATGTTCCACGGATGCTTAAAAAGAATGTGTTCTGTTTCTGTTACATGAAGTATTCTAAAAATGTTTTTTAGACATTTTTATTGTTGTTGATGATGGTGTTGTTCAGTTCTTCTCTCCCCTTGCTGATTATCTGTTTAGTTGTCCTATCAGTTGTTGAGATTGGGGTATTGAAGTCTCTAACTATAATGGTGGATTTAGGTATTTCTCCTTTTAGTCTATTGGTTATTATTTCATATATTTTGCATCTTGGTTGTTTGGTGTATATATTTATGATTGCTATGTCTTCTTGGTAGGTTGATCTTTATAATTATACAATAGCTCTCTCTGCCTCTGGTCATTTGATTATCTCTGAAGTTAACTTGATCTTATATTAATATAACTAATGCAGCTTTATTTTGATCAATATTTGCATGCTATATCTTCAACTTTTTCTTTCAATTTGACTATATAATTTTATTTGAAGAGAATTTCTTATAGAAAGCATATTAGGTCATAATTTCAAATCTACTTTGCTAGGCTTTGTCTTGTGATTAATGTATTTAAACTACTTTTGTTTAATGTAGTTTCAATATTTTAGGGCTTAAGTCAGCCACATTATTTTTGTTTTCTCTTTGTTCTCTTTTTTTGTCATTTTTCTGTTTCCTTTTTCTTGTCTTCCTATGGGTTACTTAAACATTTTCTGTATTTACATTTTGATTTATCTATCACATTTTTAAGTTTATGTCATAGTATATATATATTTTTTAAAGTGATTGGTCTAAGTATCACATTATACATATAACACTTACAACTTGCTCATGGTGGTATTATTTTACCAGTTTGAGTGAAGTTTGAAACCTTACTTTTCCTCACATTCCTTTACTCTTCTCCATTTATGATATAATTATCTTAAATATTTTCTCCATATATTTTCATAGAACCAGATAAAACACTGCTATTTTTTGCTTCAATTATCAAGCATAATTAGTATTTTGTCTATATTTTTGCACACCATGCTCTATTTTCCTTCCTGATGTTCCAAAATTCCTTCTTACATTTTTTCCCCCTATATTTAGATGACTACCTATAGACCTTCTTTTAGATTAGGATTGCTAGGAACAAAGCCTGTTAGCATTCCTTCATTTCAGAACATCTTGACTTCCTCTTTATATCTGAAATATGTTTTTATTGGATATTAGATTCTAGATCTTTTCTTTCAGTACTTGAAAACTGTAGTGCTACATTCTTCTGGCCTACATGGTTTCTGATGAGAAGTTTGCTACCATTCAAATATTTTTCCTCTCTGTGTAATGTGTTCTTTTTCTCTTGATTCCTTAAATTATTTTTTTTGTTCTTTAGTCTTCCCGAGTTTGACTATGGTATGTTTTGTCATGGAATTCTATGGATTTACCCTCTTCATTCTGTATGTTTATGTTTTTGGGGGTCAAATTTGGGAAGTTTTCAGCCTTATTTGATTTGCTATTACTTAATCACTTTCTCAGTTATTTCTTCTCCCCCCACCCTTCACCTAATTTCAAGGATTCCAATGGCATGAATATTATACATTTTGTTTTATGTCCCTGAGACTGTATTAAATTTTTTTAAGTCTATTTTTTATGTTTTTTTTCCAACTGGGTAATTTTTATTGTTCCATTTTCCAGTTCACTGATTCTTTCCTTTGTTCCTTTCATTCTGTTTTTGAACCTATTCACAGACTTTTAAAATGTTTACGTAGTATATTTTTTTACTTCTAAATTTCAATTTGGTCCTCTTTTATATCTTCTATTTCTTGACTGATATTTTCTATTTTTTAACACTTTTTATGTTTTCATTTGTTTCAAATTTGTTTGTAATTGTCTTTTGAATCATCTTTACAATAGCCTCTTTATAATCTTTGTCAGATAATTGTAATATCTCTGTCATTTCAGTGCTGCTATCTATTGATTGTCTCTTTTCATTCAATGTGAGATCTTCCTCATTCTTGATTTGACTAATGACTTTCTACTGAGACCTGAAAATTTGGGGTACTACGTTATACGATTCTGAATCTTATTTAAACCTTTTATTTCAACTGATTTTCTGTGACCTTCACTATCGTAGGTAAAGTTAGAGAGTGGCACCTTATTACTGCCAAATGGAGATATAAGTCCAGCCTTCCCTTTTGGTTGCCATTGACACCTAAGAGGAAAGTTTCCATGTGACTCCAGGCTCAGAGTGGGACTTCTGACTTCTCACTAGGCTTCACTCCTACCTCCCATGCTAGGTGGTATAGGAGTTACTGCTTCCTATGGGGCCTCCACTGATTTTACAAGGGGAGAGATGGCCTCTTTAGTACTCAGTAGTGGTGGAAGTCGTAGCTCTCCATTTGGCCTTCTCTAACATCATTCCAGTGGTCAGATGTTGGATAATTTAATATAGCCTGATGTGGGTGGATGTCTAGGCAACTCACTCAACCTTTGTTGGTGTGGGTTTGGATAGGGCCATAGTTTTTTCTGTGGTAAAGGCATTGTTATCTAATAAGTATTTTTGTTTGTTTGTTTTGTCTGTGCCTGCTCATATTTCCAGGTTGCTAGCCTCTTTAACTGCACATCTGGAATATATGAGGCCTCCCTCTACCCCCCACCCCCCAAAAAAATCCAGGGATCTCACCACTATGTCATAATTTAACTCCTTAGGTCTCAGAACCCTGGCCAATCTGCCTTCTTGTCTTCTTGTAGAGTTTTCTGATGTTTACTTTATGAATAAAGTCCAAGGTTTTAGTTGTACTTAGTGGAGAAAGAGAAAAAGTGCATTTATCTTTTCAGAAGCAGAACCTAGAGCTTGCACATTTTACCAGTAGGATATCTTGCTGTCATACCACCGAGTGAATTGCTGCTTAATACAAAATGCAGGACAAATCATCCAAATCTCTAAAACTGATTGAGTGATTTATTCCAGGCCTTAATGATTCTATTTAGCAAATTACATTAAAACAGAATGCATGCTAGTACCCACATCATAGTGGGTTATAAAATGTTGTTTTCTTCCTCTTACATAATTGCCAAGATATCCAAGAATTCTGCTATAAATGATAAATGGTATAGGCCCAAGAATGCAGAAACATGAAAATATTTTCATTTGTTTATGAACCTGCTAGGGCCTTCCTATTGATAAGATGATGAGACATTTGTGACAGCAAATGAATTAGAGGCTAAAAGTGTGTCCTTATGAGTTTTCTCACTGCTTAGGCAGACAGTGGGAGTGTTTATTTTGTTCCTTAATCAACACTTCTAACACCAAAAAATATTACAGAGTTCATAATTAACTAAATAGCTATTTTCAAGCATTTTTGTAACAACACAAATAATGAACACATAGAACAAAATAATTATGAAAGAATAGTAAAAAAAATCCATAGGAATTTTGCCCAAATCTGAACCCTAGAGTGTAGACCAATTTTTATTCAAAATTTTGAAGGTTATAAGATTTCTAGAATAAAAACAAAGTTACTCTTACTTACTGAAATCTCATTGCCTTTCTTCATTTAAAAGGTTTGCCAAGCAAAATGAGCTAGAACTAAGATTATCTATCATATTTCTAATTTTGTGCTTAACACTTTGCTTTTGCCAAATCATGAAGCTGATTCATGAAATTCAGCCGAACTTTGCCCATTTTGAAGATTTGACTAGTAATTTTTAAGAAAAAAATTTTTTTTTAATTTTCCCTAAGGTAGTGTTATTTAAGCTTTGACCTGTGAATCTGTGCCAGGCCATGAACAGTGAGTTACTGGTGCACAATTACATAATTCAGTACATGATTACAAAAAACAAAAAGTATGCCTTTAAAACTTCTTTAGAAAATTGATATCACAACCACATCTAATCATAGGGCCAATTGATTTGTCTCATTCAACAGAGTCTGGGCCAGTGTAGGTGTTACTGAGCTTAAGTGGCTAATCCACATAGTGCAAACTGCTCCCTGGTCATGTGCATGTGGACCCCACATTGGTCCCTGGAACATTAGAAATAAAAAAAATAAATAAACTGGGGTCCTTCACCACAGATAGTCTTAGCAAACCTGCAAAGCACATATTACATGAATCTTAATCATGTTAATTTCTTGAAATATATTTTATGGCTGTCTTAGTAAATTTCCAGATTAACTCAAGTAAAATATTTTTTTTGTGTTGAAATATTGACTAGAATGAGAAGGCACAGTTAATCCCTTTAATGTTATTGTAAACAAAACTTATCACAAGATTAATAAGTGTTAAGGAAGAAATCATGAAACATTAGGTTATGTTAGATTTCATTATTCCTCAATTTCAAATATAAATTTACTGTCCCAGGGAAGTTTTCATCATTTCACTCATGAGACTTTTTGTGCACTGAAAATAAGAATATAGGAATACTCTGACCACCTTTTTCACCCTAGACCAGTGGTTTAGGTCAGGATTTACAGTGTTTTCCAAAGTGTGATCCCCGGAGTGGGAGCTTAGCAACAACTAGTTAGAAATACAAATGTTTGTGCACCATTCTGGACCTGCTGAGTCATAATCTTGGGAACTGGGGCCCAGCAATCAATGTTTTAACAAACCCTCTGGGTGATGGTGATGCTCACTCAAGTTCCAGAGGCACTTTCCCAGACCAAACTGCCATCTTTCACCTTTGCGACCACAAGAACTTCCCAACTCTCATCTTCTTCCATTCCTTTCTTTACTCCATGCCCAGATTGATACTTAATACATACACACATAAACACAAATGCTCTCTGGCTAAAGACCGCAACAGGCCCTTCTTTAAACATAGGCTCTCTCAAGTCTGTTGTCTACTTCCCCAGCATCACTTCATATCCATCTCTCTTTGACTTATCCCTTGCCCCACTGGCCTTCTTTCAAGCCTTTCTACTGGCTTAGTCCACTCCACTCGTAGATTAATTACCTCTAATATACCCGTTAAGAGAAGTCATGTACCAGGGAAACCTGTAGTTTACCAGGCTAAAATTCCCCTCTTCTGCTATTCAAAGGACCATGTTTTTCTCCTGGCATTTATCCCAGCTGCAATTTTATATTTGTATGCAATTGTTTGCTTATCCCTACAGGACAGAAAAGACCATGTCTGCTTTTGGTCACCACTCTTTTCCCAGAGACTGGCATTGTGTTTACTCTTTGGTTGACATTCAGGAAATTCTGAATGACTTAATCAGTGGCTGGTTGCACATTCATGGATCTCTAACATAGGACTGACCACACTGCAACTATGCATCCATGTTGGAAGATGCTCTTGTCATAGGCCTAGCCAATACATTTATTACCCTTCTTATCCATTTCAGGAACAGATACTGTACTGTCTACCACTGTCTAAGGAGCAACCAACTTTAAAAACTAGGGCAATTTCTGCTTTTTTATTTGCTGCTAGAGTAGATCAAAGTATCAATCCACCATGCTGGAAGAATTCCCAACAAGGTTTAAAACTCAATACAAGTTTTTCAATACCAAGAATTGAACAAATTGGTGGTCAGCTTTCACAATGGCATTATTTCCATGGTCTGTCTATGGGGCTAAAATAAGAATTTACAATAATTTACATCAACTTTTTCTGGAAATGTGAAATCTGGTTTCCAAAAAACTTGGGAAAAAAACTTATAAACACACCTACTTCTTTTTTAAGGATTCAATATCAAGCAGAAATTGGGTTGCTTGTTTTTCTCCTCAATCCCGCTCAGAGTTCAAGTGCTTTTCAGTGGTCATAACCTTCCTTCATCTCTCTAAAATTTAGGATAGAATCTAAAGTTAAATTAACCTTTCAAAAGCATGCTTATTAAAAATTATATGAGATGACTTTTTACTCTATTAACCATTCTTCCTTTGATAATTCTTAAAGCAGAAAGACTACTGACAATGTTGTTTACTTGGTGATGCTAGAAGAAACTCTGTATGGCAAACAGAGTAAAAATAACTGTTTAAACTCTAAAACAAACAGAATTTCCATCCATTTTTAAGGGCCTCAAAGACCTGTCTCTGCTTTCACTCTGAGGCACATCGGGCTACCTCAGCCAACTGAATGTTTGTTTCCTTGGACCGAAGGATTCCAGTGATGAATTTACTTGTAGGAGTTAACTAAGGAATAACTCCCAGCCCCTCAGCCTAGGGCAAATCTCATGCAGCAAAGAACACTAACCAAACTGCTCAAAGTCTCAAATCAAGGGATATTTTTTAAATGTGGTTAACATAATGGATATGTGGTTTGTCTTTTCAACATCCTCACAAAATAATCCTCATCTGTGCCATCATAGTCAAATATAAAGGTATCATCTTTGCATGTACCATATAATTAAACTTATAATTTTCATTTTATGAGATGCAATGAATGTGTGTGTATTTGGGAATAAACAGAGTGTATATGGGAATAAACAGGTGTGTATATGAATGTATATCTTTCCATATGTTTATATTTATGCATACACATGTGTATATATGTGCACATGTGTGTATTTACAAATGTATACATATATATATTTATATATGTTGTATATATGCATGCATATATATATATATATATATATCCACATACCTATCTCTCAAGAGAAACACAATTTTTTTGACTTCATGACAACTTTGTTGAGTAAGTTTTATCCTTTATTTTCCCAATAAAAATCAGTCAGCTTTCAAAGACCTCTCAGGGTGGAAATCTAACTGTGTCTGTGCATGAAACGTTCTGCATGTGACATGTCATTATGTCCTTAGGAGGAAGTTATGCATAGTGCTAGAACACCTTTCATAGGCTCTCCCAATGTTTGTATAATAATTGTGTCATTGTTTTTATTTGAATTGAATTACATGTATCTCATGGTAACACAGTGTTTCTTAGAACAATGTGACTATTTTGAAGTCTAAAGCCTTTATAAGGAGAAATATTTCATCTTTCTGAATTGAGGAATCATACTTGGATTCTTTATTTCATGTTTAACTGTATTCTTTACTGAATAACCTAACATGTAAGTGTAAAATTAATTAAACAAAGAGGCCATTAGACTAAGGTGGCCTTCATGCCTTAGCACCCTACATAAGCAAACGAAAACTTGAGCCTACATGCTTCAAAGCTAAGAACTTGAGAGCTGAGAACAACCAATTAAAAACAGACAATGAGGCTTTCCAAAATAATACAACTGCTTAAGCTACAGCCAATCAAATAATTTCCTTGCTTTGCTTCCCCCTCTTCTGTAGAAGTTGCTCCCTGAGCTCCTGTCTCTGGAGTGCCTCTGGTTTGGTATTGCCCGATTCAAGTAGATTTTTTGCTCACACAAATTCTTAAAATGTTTAATATGCCTCAGTCTATCACTTACTATAAAAAATTCCAAATGTTTCCAGATAATACATCTAACAAACTTCTTAAGTCTTTTATTTAAGATATTATCATTGTAAAGCCAGCCAATTTGCAAACTGCAAATTTCTAGCTGAGCCCTAGCATGTTTATAAGCGAAAGATAAAGAATAAATTAGAGCCTGGGTGGCTCGGTTAGTTGAGCATCTGACCCTTGATTTTGTCTCATGTCATGATCTCACAGTTTGTGTTTTTGAGTCCCTGTGCTGACAAGGTGGAGCCTGCTTGGGATTCTTTGTCTTCCTCTCTCTCTCTGCCTTTCTCTCTCTCTCTCTCTCTCAAAAATCAATAAATAGACATTAAAAAAATTAATAATAGGGCTACCTGGGTGACTTACTTGGTTGAGTGTCCAATTTCGGCTTAGGTCATGATCTCGTGATTCGTGAGTTGGAGCCCCAAATCGGACTCTGTGCGATCACTGAGAGCTTGGAATCTACTTGGCATTCTATGTCTCCCTCTCTCTGTCCCTCCCATGCTTATTCTCTCTCTGTCTCTCTCTCTCAAAAACAAAAATAAAACATTAAAAAAAAACTTAAAAATAAATAAAAAATTAATAATAAATTAAAGAAGTGGAGCTATAGAGTGGTAAATCATTCTGTACCTGAAACAGTAATGTCTGGAGACTGTTTATCACCTATCCAAGGGTCATTACCCCTGATTTTTCTAGATAACTGGCCATTTAACATTGGTGGTCCTGTGCTTCAAGGAAAGCTAGGCTCCTTGGTAGCATCAGAGCATGAACCATGAGTTTTGATTCTTCCAAGTAAAACATGATAGGTCTATCATCTTCCTAGTGATTTATTTAGGAATGGATGTGTGCAGTGATGAGGGCTCATCCGCTGGAATGCCTGGGACATTTTCTTGGAAAAAAAACAAAAAGACCTAAGTAAAGGGCTTTCTCCTTCTAGACCTTTGGACTGCTGTCCTGACAGGAAAGGCCAACAGCTGAAGGTGGCAGGCTAAATGGATGTCAAACACTTGTGTCCTTGATGATGGGATTGGTTTGCTGAGGAGACCAACGTGAGCTACTCTCTTTTGGACTTCTTGTCTTGTGAGATACTAAATTACCTTGTTGTTGGTGCTGTTGCAGATAGAATTTTCTCCTACGTGCAGCCTACATGGCTTAGCTGATATAAGAAAGTTCTGCAAAATTGGTTGTGTTAAAAAATGTACCTTAAGGGTGAAGATGGGGATGATAAATACTTTTCTACCAAAACTTCAGTTTTCTTTTTCCACTGGAAACAAATTTAATCATGTAAATACAATCTCTACTTCCTATTTTAAAATTTAACCATCTTTGAAAATGTGATATAAACATGGAAAAATATTAAATTTAAACAATGAGTGAGTAGTGGGTGGGAATGAGACCAGGCTAAGTGAGGCTTAGCTGGCAGTCTCTGGCAGTTCTTTCAAAACATAAGAGCAAGTCTTATATCTTGAAATCCATTAGGTAAATTTTACTTGAATGTCTAGGTTATCAAAATATATATTACAGGCAATGAGAAGTTCATTTTTTAGTTATGCTCTATTATATGGTACCCCAATAAGCCAAATGGAACTGTATCAAAACTACACAAAGAATAATTAGCACATCATTGTAGGACAGAATCCAAGTAGGCCAGAAATATTCAATATGTCATTTTAATAATAATAAAAAATAGATCTCAGGCACAGGGACTATAGGTGGGAGAAGCCAGATCTTAGAACGTTAAGGGAATTAATTTTTCTAGAGCATATCCAAAATTTATCTAAACTCAGGCAGTTTGCTTCAGTCTGAAAATAACCTGAAAGAGGTGTCCAAAACATCATTTGAAATGTATAGTCTGATGACTGATCAGACTAGGTGGACTCTAAAGAATCCTCCTTTTACTTAAGTGGGTTGATGTTCCTAAAATGGGCTGAAATCTTTATATAATGGTAATCCACAGGTTATAAGAGAAAGATCTCTTATTTCTGAACACGAAATTTGTCTTAGATGCAAAGTATTGGTGTTGGTGTAATACTGATGTCATCTGTCTAGTATTTATCTTATCTCCAGAAAAAAATAATGACCCTATCTTAAAATGCATAGTCATAAAGTGAAATTATTAGCCAAAATGGTCAAAAATCTCTATGAATTAGTGAGAAAAGTAGAAATCCTTTTCTATGGGGGACATAAAGCATAGTTCATCTTTAAAAACTATATCTACCCAGATTTTTAAATTTTTTTTTTTTTTGAGAGAAGAGAGAGAGAGAGAGAGAGAGAGAGAGAGAGAGAGAATGAGCGGGGGAGGGGCAGAGAGAGGAAGTCATAGAATCTGAAGCAGGCTCCAGGCTCGAAGCTGTCAGCACAGAGCCAGATGCTGGGTTCAAACTCACGAATCGTGAGATGATGACCTCAGCCGAAGTTGGACGATTGACTGACTGAGCCACCCAGGCGCCCCTAGATCTATCCAGATTAAAAAAAAAATTTTTTTTTTTGGAATGTTTCTTTATTTTTGAGACAGAGACAGAGCATGAGTCAGGGAGGGGCAGAGGGAAAGGGAGACACAGAGTCTGAAACAGGCTCCAGACATGGGGCTTGAACTCAGAAGCTCTGAGATCATGACCTGAGCTGAAGTCAGATGCTTGACCAAATGAGCCACCCAGGTGCCCCTAGATCTACCCAGATTTTTAAAAAATCATCCCCTTAATGCAGTATTCTAAATGTATGATCCATGCAGTGGTGAACGTGTTAATACAAGGCCATATGGTACTGTTAACACACAATACCATAGGGAGAGATTCTTTTCACATGATAGCTAATGCTTATCTATGGCAGATTTCTTTTTATTTAAAAATTCTTTAATAAACATATTTTATAGTATTAGTATATATTAATGCAACTTGGTTTGTTAGGTGATCCAAATTGATAAATGTTATGTAATCTGGTTGCCCTAATTATATTAGGTTGGTTGTAAGGCAATCTATTTGGTAGCTTTTCGGTATGTCTTCACATGCTTCCCTAGGTGGTGATGGAGTAGCAAAATTTGGTTCTAGTACCAAGTAGTGGCAGAATCCACTTAAAACCCTGACCTTGTCTGAATTTACATTTTCACATCTACCCTTTGAGTAATTTGGCCCATATTGTTAAATTGCATACTTTTATCTATTACCCATCACTAAAATAGGAAATCAAATGTTCTTTGATTGTACTACCTATTTTGTATATATTTTCACTGTGGAAGATATTTCAGAGTTTATAAAATATGTTTAAAAATGTGATAATAATAGCTACTTGGATGTCATCTCCCTTATACATTGAAAGCTTTAAGTACTTTATTTTTAAAGAGGAAATCTGTGACTAGATTGTGAATCTCATTAAAAAACATGTAGGTATTCTTGAAACTTTGACACATTTCAGCAAGTGGCAGATAGTCTACTTCAGCCCATTGGCTAAAATTCAAATGATGTGTGTTCCAGTTTACCAGCTGGAAACCTTGGATGGGTGACTTAACCTCTGTAGTCTTATTTTCTCATCTCATACCTTCTTCAGGTTATTGTAGAGCTATATTTTAAGGATTAAAATGACAAGTGAGGGAAGCAGGTTAAGAATTTTGTAAAAAGAAAAATGTATGGTATTTGGAAAGAGCAGTGTTAACATGGTGGCTGCTAATTTTTATCATTTAATTGTAGTCCTTTTAGGGGCACTGAGTGGCTCAGAGGCTTACGTGTCAGATTTCGGCTCAGGTCATGATCTCATGGTTCGTGAATTCGAGCCCCACATCCGCCTTTGTTCTGATGGCACAGGGCCTGCTTCGGATTCTCTATCTCCCTCTCTCTCTGCGCCTCCTCCCCCTCTCTGAAAGATAAATAAAATAAAACATTTGAAAATAAACAAATGTTTAATTGTAGTCCTTTTAATGGTGTGTTTATAAGGATAGATTGGACTGACTAGGATTGGGAAAAAAAAACAAAACCCTAAATAATGGTGGCACATACAATTTCTTTTTCTCTCTCAAAAAAATTTCAGAGGTAGAAATCTAGAGCTGGTATGGCCCCATGAGGCCATCAGTGGGCCAGACTCTTGTGTCTAATCTTTGTTATCTTTATGTGGCTTCCACCCTTAACATTATCTATGAGAGTTCTAGACATTGCATCTGTCTTTTCTTGAAAGAAAGAGAAGGAAGGTGGAAAGGTTAAAAAGTGTTCCTCTCCCAGCTGAGTCAACCTACTGCAAAGGGCATTCTTGGAAGAAACACACAAGGACTTCTGCTTCTCCCAAGGGAGTCCATTATTTTAGCTGAAGTCAGTAGTTTTCTGTGGTCTACAAAACAAAACATCAAACTTCTGCTTTTTTGTTACCAAATAGAAAAAAAATACTTGTATAAGACAACTGTGTATCCCTTTCTTGAGTCATACCCTATCCCTAAGTTTCCCATGTCGCCATCTCCTGCACCATCACTGGCTTGGGATGGGATGAAGCTAAGAAATGGGGCAATGTTCAAAGATGGAATGAAGGATGGGCTGATGTTCAGAGATACTTCAGGCATAGGTGCTCGAAATAAAAACCATATTTTTCAATTGTAATATAGCTTTGACAATTTAAAAACATTAAATGTTCATTTGTTCATTAATTTTTTTAGCAAGTATTTATTGGGCACCTAGCACATGGTGAGTATGACAGAAAATGTCCTTCTTGACTTGGAACTGACTTGGAATGGCAGACAGTAAGGAAGTAAACAAAAAATACAGAAAATTACTTTAAAATATAAGTGATCTGGAGGTAATAAAACAGGGTAAACTAAGAACAAGAATAGATTGTGTAGAACAGACAGTGAAGGAAGGCTCCTGTAAAGAGAGACAATTTGGGCTGAGATCAAGTATCAGTTTTGTAGAGGGGCACCTGGGGGGCTCAGTCGGTTGAGTAACTGCCTCTTGCTTTCTGCTCAGGTCATGATCTCATAGTCTGTGAGACTGAGCCCTGTATAGGGCTCTGTGCTGGCAGCATAGAGCCTACTTGGGACTCTCTCTCCCTCTGTCACTGCCCCTTTCCTGGTCACATATTCTCTTTCTCTCTCTCTCTCTCTCTCTCTCAAATAAATAAACTGTAAGAAAAGAGTCCGTTTGTAGGAAATTAAAAAAATAATATTCTTACTATTCATTAATGCTAATTTGCAACCCTTACAACTAAGGTGGACACAATTGCCTGTGAGGTGTGGCCCTGTCTTCCTATTTCTTTTCTATCCACGAGTCACCTCATAGAACCAAAAAAGGATTTCCCCCGGTGGGTCATGCAGGGGGAAAAGGAATGATGAGAACCAGGCCCACACAGACATTTCCTCCTTTAGTCTATTAATTTCTAACCCACTGAACTGATTATCACTTCATGTGATAACCTGATGTGATTAACCCATATTAAAACATCATTGCTAATATCCCATGAGAAACTTAATAACACAATAGATTTATGCAGTAAGGGAGAATGTCAAGCATAATCATCTTGTTCTAAATTATGTATAAGTATAGTTATAATTTTATTCACCAGCAACCATTTGCCTTTTCTGAAGCTGATAATTTTTTTTTTTTTTTTTTTTTTTTTTAGTTTGAGGATTTGGATTCCATTTAAGTCTTGTTAGCCATGATGATATAATTGTTTATCCAACAGCAGTTATTGGACATGTGACAATATGCAACATACTGTAGCAGCACAAGATGAAGCAAAAAATAAAGTATTGGGAAAATGGCCAGATTTCCTATATACACTTGCCCACCTCACTGTGTCATATTTATGGCCCTATGGTCACATATTGCCTAAACTTATTGAACCAACATTAAATTTTCTGTTTCAAGCTATGTTGATGTATTATCAATGGCTCCTTTTATAAGAGAAGAATCTGGGTGCATTTGCTTTAGATAATTATCTGTGTTTGTGGAATCAACTTGGATGTGTGTTGGCCTATGGTCCAAGCTAAGAAGAGGCAGTTTATTACTTGAGCTCAGGGCTCTTGATTCATCTCCTTGTATGAGCAGCCTGCCAGCCTGCCCTGTACGAAGAGAAAGCTCCTGGGACTGGAAGCATGTGGTTTGGCAGGGCCTGGTGTGAACATGTAAGTGCCAGTAACCAGTGCTGGGTCCCAGCACTGCACACTCTTTGTGAGGACGGCCTGTGTCTGGCAGGGCCTGCTTCAAAGGAACCTTGCTTGTGATTTGAGGTAAAGAAGCCAATAGAGGGCACATGTAGAAAAATTAGTTGGCATTGCTTTGTGTGATTCAGCCTTGCGTTATTCCTTTAAAGGAAGAGAGGGCAGATTTGGTCTCAGACATTGCAACATCATTACTGTTGAAGGATATTGGGAAATTTCTGCTTCAGATAACATTTTATATAAATAAGTATGCATTTATTGTATTATTACCGTGTACAAAACACCATGGGTGATCATAAAGATGTAAAAGACAAACATCTTGACCTTTGATAAGCTGCCGTTTCATTGGGGAGACAAGATAAATATATGTGAAAGAGGGGGGAAAACCATGAGATGGTTTTTGATTAAGAGCTAAATAACTAATGTGGTTTGTACTATAATTACTTTGGGAGCTCAGGCAAGGTTTTTGTTTTTTGTTTCTTACAAGTTCACAGTGTAACTGTTGCATGTTCTTGATCAGAAGGGAAGCACCCCTGAATGTTTCCACACGTCGGTAAAAGTCAGTGTGTCATATTCATTCAACAAACACTTGGTGATAACCAAATGATATCATGTTCACTCAGAGATAGATTCCACTGAGGTAGGACCTATGATATAATCTAGTGTGACACATCACGTCAGATATGCCAGGGTTTCATTTTGCAAATTAAAATTCTTATGAAGCCAGCCAAACTGAAGGACTGAATGTGAGGTCATGTGAATGGTGAGAAGGGTTCAACAAGCCCTCACTAAAGAGGCAGCCGCTAATCAGCTCTAGTCCATCGTCTTCGAGGACGGATGCAGGCTTAGTGCAACTTGCATGAAGCTTCTGGATGTCACGAGTGCAAGCAGACTTTCAGTTTTCTGGACTGTGGAGCAGATGTAAATGTTGAGTAACAAAACTTTATCTCATCTTTCTCTGCCTCTGCTTTAAATGGGAGAACTCAGGAGCCTTAAAAAATAGACTTCCCTTACTTTTCTCTTTCCATGGTTTTTCATGCCCCAGAGGAGAGTGAGATGGAATGCGTGGGAGTGGAGGCCATGAAAACTCTGGCCACTCTTCATTGTTCCTCCCCATTCCGGGAAGGACAATCTGTAAAATCAGAGTCTGTGTCCACATAGTGGCGATGTTCAATATTGATTTCTCTCAACACTCTTGAGGTATTACATTCTGACTAACTGCCAAATCGGCTCTCTACTTTCATTGCCTTCTTTATTTATCTCATAAGCAAATTATGTGGAGATTTTTAAAAATGCACCTTTTGAGTTGGGGCACCTGGATGGCTCAGTTGGTTGAGCACCTGACTCTTGTTTTCAGCTCAGGTCATGATATCACAGTCTTGTGAGTTCAAGCCCCAGGTTGGGCTCTGTGCTGACAGCATGGAGCCTGCTTGGGATTCTCTCTCTCTCCCTCTTTCTCTTTGCCCCTCCCTCACTCGCTCTGTCTCTGTCTCTCTCTCAAAAATAAATAAACTTTAAAAAATGCACATTTGGGGTAAATTAATAGTATATTCTCCATAGAACTTTAAGGCCATTTTTAGTTTCTGATGATCTTTATAATTTTACTCAAGTAATATGTGTGTTTTCAAATGGGACCTGACCTTTCATTAAAAAAAAAAAAGTTTTGTAACTACTTTTTTTTTTAATGTGTCTAAATAGTTAACAAAAATTATTTTAGGTTCACTGTTGCTTCTTGTCCACATTTCTGAAATATTTCAGCTTGTTGTTTGCAAGCTATTTGTTTTAACTTTCAATTGTTCAAAATATACTTAATTTCTATTTTCCCCCCTGTCATCCTTAAAATGTGATTTACTTATACCTCATGCAGTACTGAATTTTCCTGAGTACAACAATGAGCCTTTTATTAGACTTGGAAAGGATGGGGCAGAAGCATATTGTTAACCAGTCTTGACTGCTGTTGCTTGTCCAAAGTCAGTTTTAACTCACCATTGAAAGGATTATTAGATGATTTATCCCATAAGTTGTTGTACCTGGTGACCCTCTTTAAAGCTAACCTGTGTTTAGTTCAGGGTTCAGACATGGGGTATAACTGTGGGACAATCCTGAGATATATTATCTAAGAGATCAAGAAGTTATCTAGAGAAAAATTAGTAACATAAGGGATTTGAAATGAACATGTTTGGCCCAAATATACAATGCCCCAGTATCAGCTGAAGGTTAATTCTGGATATACAGTTCAATATGTGTCTACACTCTACAATACTACCTTCATCCCCCCCTTTCTCATTTTGTCCTGAACATGTATGTAATCAAAGGCCTGCTAGTGTATTGTGTATAAAGTCAATTTTGAAAGCACTTTAAAAGTGTGGCTATATCAAGATTGTTCTAGATTGTTCAGTATTCTCTCTTATGTCTAAAGGAATAGAAAAAAAATTGTCAAAGAAAGTGCCAAATTGATAGAATATCTGATAATTTCTATAAAGTTCAATAATGTCATTTAGGAAAAACAATCTTTCATACATCCATGAAGTAAAAACATGAAATAAGAGTCAAATTTTAAGCAAACACAGGTGAATTTATTTAATGTCACTTAATGTTATAAAAATTAACTGCCTAAAAAACCAGATCAAATTGTTCTCTTAGATTAGTCAATAGTTATTACCTTTGTTTTTTGTTTGCTATCAAAGCCTGCACCTTATGCTGTAATAAGTATACTGAAGGAAAGAGAAAGATCAAGATGTTTATCCAAAATTTATTTAGATTCCAAATATTCAGTCTGTATGAACCAAGAAAATGTCATGCATAATGTTTTAAAGATATATTGAATGTATTTATTTTTAACTTCAGGCATTGTCTTACTGGGCATTTTGAAACTTATTTTTTATATTTTTATATTCATTCATTCATTCATTCATTCAACAAATATTGCTAAGTTCCTTAATACGCTAGGTTCTTAGCTGTTCGGGGTACAGACCAACTTCTGCCCTCATAAAGTTTTCATTATCATTGAAGAAATGGTAACAAAGAGTAAGTGATCATTTGTTAGGCATGTTAATTGCCTTGGAGAAAAAAATAAAGCATAGAACCACAGGTGCCTAAGGGGTGGGTATGTGATTTGCAGTTTTAAAGTGGGTGTGCACAGAAGGCGTCACTGAAAAAGTAACATTTAAAGGACTGAAGGGAAGTAAAAAAATATATGAATAATATTTAATTTTCATCTTTTCAAGATAAATTAAACTAAATTTATAAGCATTTAAAAATGACAATATTGGATTTATTTATTCCATTAATCGTTACATGAGAAAGAGGTATACAGTCCACTATAGACCTCTGATCATCTCAGAAGGTGGCCTGAGATATTCTGCAAGATAATAACAACTTACCTTCTATTCACGGCAATTTTGGGATTCAGTGTAACTTTGTTCCATCGTTTTTGAAAATTAGAAATGTGATCATTTTATAGACCTAGCTTTAACCGTTTCATATCTTTTCTTTATTAAACAAGAACATCCCATTCTCTGACCAGGATGGTAACATATGAACAGCATCAGGAGCCCTGAAGTAGAACCAAGATCTGAGTTAGAGGCTGAGTGCTCACTAAGTAGCCTTGTGAATCTAGATAACACGTTTAATTTCTTGGGGTCTCAGTTTATTCCCGTGCTAAGCGGTAAGTGTGCATACCATGGTTTCTCAAGTTTTCCGTATACTGAAAATGTTCATCTTTTCAAAAACCCTGTGATTTCACCCGCATTCTTATGCTTCTTACTAGAATAGAGGGCAGCAGGTTAGTAACCATTTTGTGGCAAGTGCTGTGGATGACTCAGCAGATGAAGGTAGGAATCATGAACACGCCTTTCTACCAGTGCCCGTGGGAATCCTTTTCTCAAAGTTCCAGCTGTAGTCGCTTCTTGCAGAATTTAGTAGTGTCCTTGCCAAAGGCCTTACCCTGTTGCTCAATCCACATGCTAAGCTGCTTCATCTCCTGCTATTGTTTCCAGAAGTTACAGCTGCCCTACATTGCTGGAAGCGGTGCTTTGAAGTGCTCTTACACGTATGGTTGTCTGGGTTCATCTCACTGTCCCCAGGTTCCGGGAATCCTAGAGTAATCCTTTCTTCACATATAGTCGCTCTGTCCAAATGGGCTGCAGTGTTTTGTAATGAAGAACGATGGAAAGATGTGCACTATTCTGGCGCTGGGATGGCTTGACCTTCCTTCTTTCTTTCTTTCTTTCCTTCCTTCCTTCCTTCCTTCCTTCCTTCCTTCCTTCCTTCCTTCCTTCCTCCCTTCCAATTTGTTTAGATATTTTGGAGGGAAACAGTATTTTACTGCTGATCAGAGCTCAAAAGTCCAAAGTCCAATTTCACTTTTTGGTTTTATTCCTTCTACTTCTACAAAGACTACTGAGTACTTCAACCCACATTAGTCTTCTTCCGTTTCTTGTCTGAGAGGAAGAGGCAGGTTGTGGTGTAGTAGAGAGAACCCAGGTATATTTGGGGCATACACTGGGTTTGAAATCAACTCCACATCTTACTTGGCTGGATATTTGGAAAAGTACTACAACTACTGAGAATTGATTATAATGATTATATATATGACACATATATATAATCACTACTCATTACTAACTGATATGATTTCAATTTAAAAAATATCAGCTGTAATATTCATATCACAATCTGTATGAAAATAAAAATAATATGTGTAAAATGTTCAATCTTTCTAAAGTATCCAACATTTGAAACATGTTAAATTTCTTCCTTTGAACTCTTTTATTCGGTATCTTTAAGCTGAACACAATTATTTTATAATTATTTCATGTGTATCAATTTTGTCTTATTAATCTTCTCATAGACTTTCTGACAAAAGGATAGTGCCAAATATTTCTTTAGGGCCCCCAGTGCGCTGTCTAGACTACTTGAGGGCTTCAGGGAGTTAGTAATTGTAGATGTAGCATTTAGCACTGTTCCAGACACATAATAATTGCTCAGTAAGTACTTTATGAGTGAGTGGGCTTCCTCAGTTATCAAATATACTAACATGTAAAATATATCAAAATATTTTGAAGGAAGGGGTGCCTGGGTGACTAGTTGGGTGAATGTCCAACTCTCGATTTCGGCTCAGGTCATGGTCCCAGGGTTGTGGGATCCAGCACCGTATTGGCCTCCAAGCTAAGCATGGAGCCTGCTTAAGATTCTCTCCCTTCTCTCTCTCTCTGTCTCTCTCTGTCTCTGTCTCTCTCCCCCCTCCCCCTCTGCCCCTCCCCCACTCTTTTTCTCTCTCTCTCTCTCTCTCTCTAAAATAAAAAAAGCGTTTTGGAGAAAAACTTCTACTAAAATTTGGTTTGTGCATCCCAGGGTCATAATGTGAATAGTGATTGTAAAATGGTTTGCCATTGGGAATCTTTAAATAATATTTGTATTCCCTGCACAGGAAAAGAAGAGAGGTGTTTACAATATGTGTGTTTCTTTAGCTTTTGTGCCCTTCAAAATATAAGAACTATTAATTCTAATAGGGAAATCTATGGTGAATGCATTGCTATAATGTCCTCAGAGAAATTCATCTCCTTAATTCTTCTGTGGTTACTCAGAGATGGAAACCTTGAGAACTTCCAGCTAGTGGGAACCTTATAGCTAAATGTGTAATTCACTCTTGAATCTGATCAAAGGATTTCTTGAATGGTGTGCTAGACAAAAGTTGTGGAGAAAAGATGTAATTTAATATACTCCATTGCTCTGAATTATAAGGAAAAAACCTCCCCTATTTCTGGCTCCATTTAAGCCCCATTTAAGTCACACTGTTATTTCCCATAAGAGTGAACTGAGCTGTTTACTCAGGCACGTAATACCTGTAAATTAATCTGCCTTGAGGCCTTCTGGAATTCTGCTGCAGATACAGGTAGAGATGGGAAATTTTGATAATCAGGTTGTTCTGGGAGCCAGCCCCAGAGGTCTGAGTGCACTTCGTTGCCCTCAGAAAGTCTCTGAGGAGAATAGTGAGGGGCACACAAATCCTAGGTCAAACTCCCTGAGATTTCCATCAGTTGGAGTTACACTCTGAGAGGATTCCCTCATGTCCCCAGGGTTTATGTTTGTCACATCATCCCACTGCAATTTATATCTGCACAACCACAGCATGTGTTAATGTACTAGACTTCATTATTTGCACATCTGTCTCCCAAGATTGTAGGTGACTCATTTTTATTTCTATATAGAGGGCAACATCATGTGTTGAATGGGTGAGTTAATAAATAGCTATCCTTAGTTATATACCCTCTTCCTGGGCTGAGTACTCCTGTCCACGGGGTGGGGGGGAGGTTCTTTATGGAACTGCGCAGATATTTTGCATAAATTAAGGCTGTACATGGTTCCCTTTGTACATGTAATTCCTTTACAGTTAATGAAATATTTTATATACTAACACTTCAGCATTATAGAGAAGAAAATAATTGCCATAATTTATGATTTGTTAAAATAAAAAGATACAAAGAGATAATTTATTATTTTCTACTTGGCACCTACGTGCCTCAGAAATGGTTGTAACAGGTGTATCTTTATTTTATTTTTATTTTTTTAACACATGTATTTTTAAAAACAGTTTTCAAATCACGAAAATCCAAGAAAATATTTTATAATTTCAGATTTACTCATATAAGATTTAAGGTTAACTCATCCCATTACTACCACACACACACACACACACACACACACACACACACAACTTTCGGTGCCTTTTACTAACCAATTATACCCAAAATATGTAGAAAAGAGCTCTTGCAATGTTGGAATCTTTTTATAGAATAAGTAAAATGTTGAAACATTTTCTAAAATGTTATCTTGGGATTTATCTGTTTTGTAAAGATGTTACAAGATGCTGAAAACCTCAATCTGAATTCAACTTGGAACCAAGTAGTGACATACAAAAAGAAATTCTCATCGTTCTAGAGAACAATATTGCTCATTCTGAACTACCTGTCCTTATGCACTAGGCTTGAAATAGAGTCAGGTGGGACTTCCCCCTAGATTAGCAAGGTGCTTCAACTGTAACTACTTGCTTTGATGTCTTATTTTCTCTCAACCAAAAGGTATAGGCAGGGGCACCTGGGTAGCTCAGTTGGTTAAGCAGCCGACTCTTGGTTTTGGCTCAGGTCATGATCTCACAGTTTTGTGGGTTCAAGCCCCATGTAGGGCTCTGAGCTGACAGTGTGGAGCCTGCTTGGGATTCTCTCTCTCTCTCTCTCTCTCTCCCTCTCCCTCTCCCTCTCTCTCTCTCTCTCTCTGTGCCAACCCTGCTCATGCTGTCTCTGGCTCCCTCAAAAATAAATAAATAAACTTAAAAAAGTATATTCAATTTAAAAATGTAAACGCAATCGTAGATATATCTAACAAGAATTTTGATGGCTCCCTTTAAAAAACTATTGGCTAAACACATCATTCTGCCATTTTCATTTAAAATAGATTAAAAAAAAATCCTGTTGTGCTTTTAAGCCTCTCCTATATAGCTCCAGATAATAAATATACAGGTAAAATAAAGAAGCAAGGCATATTTTTATCAATTCTAAAACTATGAAGAGTTGTATTAGTAAGCATTGAAAAACCATCCATGGAAAGAGGCAGAAACATGCAACACTCAGAACAGCTATGATAGTAAAGGATGATCTCTCTCCAAGGAATCTAGTCATTGTAAATCAGAGTGCTAAGTATGCTTCAGGCATGCATGTGCACTTATACATTTCCATTTAGGAGGTGGTAATGCAAAGGTCAATGGTGAGACCTTCAAATAAGAAATAATACTCTGGATTTCACCAAGGCTTCTAGTCCCTTATCATTCAGTTATACTGAATTCACATGTGGACTGGTAGTTTATTTTCATTGTGGTATATTTGGCCAAAAATAATGCTTACAGCAAGAATTGTTTCTGTTCCTCATTGAAAGTGAGGATATTTCCAAAACATTTTCCAAAAGAAATATTTAACTGTGAATCATTGTGAATGTCAGTATTTAGAATCATTCAAATATGAATCTTTGGAAAATACCTTGAAGTTAACTTATTATTAGAGTGTAAAATACATATAGGAAAGTATACAAATCATAAGTGCAGATTGATTATTTTCACAAAATGATCACTTCTATGTGGAACCTGCACCCAGATGAGGAAACAAACCGTTATTTGCACCCAGAAGATTCCTTCTTTCTCTCTTCCAAGCATTACCTTTCAGGGATAACGGCTATGCTGATTTTTCTTTCTTTTTTTTTTTTTTTTTACTTGATGTAAGTGGAATCATGCAGCAAGGATCATTTCATCTCTGATTCTTTCACTCCAAGTCTATCTGTGACATCCATCCGTGTTGTGGCTTTAGTTATCTTTTTATTCTCACCACTGTATAGTGATTTATTGTGTCAACATGCTACAATTTATTCATGTATCTACTGTTATAAGCGTTTGATGTTCCCAATTGGGAGCTATTACAAATAATGTAGCCATGAACACTATCATTGTCTTTTGGTGAACACATGTGTGCCTTTCTGTTGGGTACATGTCTAAGAATGGAATTGCAGGATATTTGCATATGCATCTTGAGTAGCTCTAGTAATTTCTGCCAAGCAATAAAAACACCGTTTGCTTAATATCCTCTCCAACATTTGACATTGCCTGTATTTTCAAGATTTATTATATTGGTGAGTGCAAAGTGTATCTCTTTTCAGTTATTTATTTATTTATTTATTTATTTTTATTTTTTGTGTGTGTGAGAGAGTTAAAGAGAGACAGAGAGAGAGAACACGTGGGGGACGGGCAGAGGGAGAGAGAAACTTAAGCTTTTCATGCTGAGCTTAGAGCCCTAGGTGGGGCTAGATCTCACCTGAGAGGAAATCAAGAGTGTGGCACTTAACTGACTGAGTCACCTAGATGCCCCTTTTCAGATTTAATATGTATTTCTATGATAACTATTAAAGCTCCTTTTTCTCTAGTTAGAGGCCAAATATTTTCTTTTGTGACTTTTTCTTTTGCCCATCTTTCTATTGCAGTGTTTATATCTTTCTTACTGATTTGTAAGAGTTACTTATATTTTCTTTATATACATTCTTTGTAAAAACGTCTATTTTTATATGTGCTATATAGGTTACTCTTTTCAAATTGTAATGATTTATTTTCTTTTGAATAATAGTAATTGTTTTGGCTTGGTTCAATTTATCATTTTTTCTTTTTCTTTAGCCTTTTTAGAATCTTATTTAAGAAATATGTACATTAGGTCATGAAGATATTTTCATTTTCCTATGAAAGCTTTGGTGTTTTCAGTTTCACATTTAGATGGACATTCCAGCTGAGTTTGATTGTTGTGTATGGTGTGAGACTGAGTTAAAAAAATTGTTTTCATATGGGTATCCAATTGACCCAGCACACATATTGAAAATTTCTTTTTTTTTTTCTGAAGAACTCTATCGTTCCCCCCTCCTCTACAATGTCATTTGTCATAAATCAGATGACTATATCCATCTATATTGATATTCGTGTCGATATAGATAGATATTCATAGATAGAAAATTAATGGATGGATGGATGGATAGTAAGATCGATCTATGTATCTGTTTCCACATTTACAAATCTGCCCCTGTGGTCTATTTGTCTTTGTTCCAAAAGTACAGTATTTTATTCATACAGCTTTTTAATGTCCAGCATCTGTTAGTATAATTTTTCTAGCTTTGTTCTTCTTCTAGTTTTTCTTGGTTATTCTCAGCTTTTTTCATTTTCATGTGAGTTTTAGAATAAATTGTTAAACATACACCAAGAAAGTAGTAAAATTTGTATTGGTGAATCAGTTCGGAAAGAATTTACATTCTTACAATATTGAAGTTTCCAATCCATGACCATGGTATGTCCTTCCATCTGTTTACATCCACTTTCGTTTCTCTCAGTTATGCTTTGCACATTCACTTATTTTCTTTTAGATTTATTACTAGCAAAGTTGTTTTTTAGATGTTATTATAATTGGTTTTGTTTTAAAAATTGTATGTTCTAGTTTTCATTTGGAAGCTAAAACAATTGATTTTGGACATTCAGCTTATATCTAGGGATCTTGTTCAGTCTCCTTTTTAATTTGAATGATTTGAGTGTACTTTTGTTTGGTTTTGTTTTACCATTTCCTGTGTATACTACCAAGTCATCTGCAAATCATGACATTTTTGTATCTGGCTTTTTAATTCTTTTCCTTTTATTTTAATGCCTTAAATTGGTAATGCTTGGTATGGTTTTGAATAAAAGTGGGAGTAGCAGATAAGTAATAAAAACAAGTACTACTAATAAGTACTACTAATGTCAGAGGAAATTTTTCAGCATTTCAGTATAATGTGTTAATTTTGTTATAAAAAAGTTCGTAAATACTGTATCCCATTAAGAAAGGCCCTGTTTAAGAGTTCTTGCTGTAAATTGATATTGAATTTGAAATAGTCTCTTTACATGTGTGAAGATGACTGTGCAAGTTTTTTTCTTTACTTCTGTTGATGTGTTTCCACACTAATTCATTTTTTGGTGTTCAGATACCTCTTCATTCCTAGAATAAATCTGGTTGTGGATGCTCTCTTTTCACCAATTACACTTTTATGCAGCAATTGACTCATGAGTGTGAGATACACTGGGTCATGGTTTTGTCACCTTTTAAAATAGATTGAATTTTGTTGACTTCTTGCTTCTTTTGCTGTTTTTGACATTATAACTCTTTGGAGAAGTAAAATGTTACAGTGTTCGTTCACCCCGTTTATTGTTGTAGCAGACATACTATTGTAGGTAATACCTTAGAATGACTGTGTTCCAAGCACCACTGTCTGATATTGTGTAGATAGAACAGACTCTCGTGTTGGCACACGTAGGGTAAAAGGGTTTTCCCAACGTTGCCAGACATCACAAGTCACACTTTTTATGAATACCCAAATCGTGACATTCCAAATCACACACTCTCTGCCTACAGAATGTAGTCTTTAATGAGATTTTTCACCAAGAATATATGTTTGTTGCAAAATTTTCCCTTAGCTAATTCCCACCCCCAACATTTTCTTAAAGAGTGTCACTCCATAATAAACTTTGTACTTTACCCTTTGTATAACCAAATGTCCCATTTAAATGTTTTTCTCTTATTAGAGGCATAATTTGTTCTCAATGGTAAATCCAAACTTCTACTTCTGTAGAAAACTTAAAAAATAAAATAAACCTAGATTTTTATTATACTTGTCTATTCTATTTAATTGCTATTTCTGTCGTTTATGTATTTTATTGTTTTTTTCTATTTATATTAAGTATTTTTACATTGAAAGACTTCATTTACATTATAAAAATAGGATACAATTGACAGAAACTTCAAGTATAATTGAGAAAAGTGCATGTGTCATTAAACGTGAAATTTGCTATGTGTAATGGCATTACAACAAAATAGTGGATATAAGATAACCATAATCTAGAATCTTCTTTTTTTTTTTTTAACCTTTTTTTTTTCAACGTTTATTTATTTTTAGGACAGAGAGAGACAGAGCATGAACGGGGGAGGGGCAGAGAGAGAGGGAGACACAGAATCGGAAACAGGCTCCAGGCTCTGAGCCATCAGCCCAGAGCCTGATGCGGGGCTCGAACTCACAGACCGCGAGATCGTGACCTGGCTGAAGTCGGACGCTTAACCGACTGCGCCACCCAGGCGCCCTGTAATCTAGAATCTTCTGAAAAGGTTTGGTAATTACATTTCATGGATGTCAGTTTATTTCTGCTGTTTCCTCCTCCCCCTTCCCTTCCTCCCCCCCTCCTCCTCCTCCCCCTCCTCTTCTTCCTCCTCTTCTTCTTCTTCTTCCTCTTCTCTCTCTCTCTCTATGTTGTGATTATGGATTGTACAATTGCAAGGAGTGTGAATTCATTTCAGGAAGTGGAGAAAAGAGCAAGTTATTGTATGGGTACAATAGGCAAATTTAGTCACCCAGAAACAAGAAATAAAGTACTGGCAGGCCACAGTAGAACTGGAAACCAGATATTCCGAAGTAAGTTTACTATCTTGAACAGGCTTATCTCTGTTTTTTTTGAAACTGGTTTCTGTTTGACTTTATAGGTTTTTACACAGCCTAGCGTGGCTACCCCTCCTTCCTATGTTTATATGGTTTTAGGATTTACAGGTACACTGTGATTCAAGTATTAAGGGGGAAAGACTCTATCACTTACTTTTTATGTTTCCAATTGAGGACCCTCAGCTAAAATAACCCTTCTGTCTTCTTCTCTCACACCTTCCTGACTCCAAATCTTGGAATGAGTAAGGATACTTTTGACTGTTGAGTTTAAGAGAGATTGTAGAGCTTGCTTTGATAAGCAACATCTTCACTGCTCTCTTAGGATCCGCCTCCTTGTGGAGGGGGTGTGTTCCTATCTGCCCTCCTTCACACGGATCTGCTACTTAAGTAAGATGCCAATAGGGTCGCATCTGTGTCCATGGCTAGGTCAATAACTGTTTTAGTTTGCTTAGGCTGCTCTAACAAACCATAAATGAAGTGGCTTATAAACAAGAGAAATTTATTTCTCATAGTTCTGGGTTCTGGGAAGTCCAAGATCAAGGCACCTGTGGGTTTGGTGTCTGGTGAGAACCTGTCTCCTTGTTCACAGATAGCTGTGCTCTCACTGTGTGCTCACGGGGTAGAAGGGAGCCAGGTAGTGCTCTTTTGTAAGGGCACTAATCCCTTTCATGAATTTAGGCCTTTGTGACCTAATCAGTTTCCAAAGGCCCCACCTCCTAATACCATCATGTTAAGGCATTAGAATTTCAGCAGATGAATTTTGGAGTGACACAAACATTCAGAATGTAGCAATAACTATACCTAACCTAGCACTAAATTCTTAGCAAGCCCTTCTGGCTTCAGATATAAAATCATAACCTCCTATCACCTTTTTTCCAGTAGTAAAGATGATATTCTGTGTTCTATTTATCTGACTTCTGCTTCTATTTCTCAATTTGCTCCAAAAGAACAGAAAAACTTATTAGTAATGTACATGAATCCCACATAAAAAGAAAATAAGGTCTGTATTTCACATTATATAAAAATAAATTTAAAATGTTAGTATCTAAATGAAAAAATACCTGGGTCTCAAAAAAGCATACAATAAATGAAATACAAAAATAAACCTCACACTTAAACAGATGTTTGTAGCACATATCTCTGGTAAGAAATCAAAAAGAAAAAACAACCCAATAGAAAAATGGTAAAGGAGAGAAAATCTCCTAAATAGGAAAGGGAAAACTTGCTCCATAATGAAATCCTAATTTTACAGTGAGATACTGTAAAATTTAGTGGTAACACTAACTATTGCAAAGAATGAGGGGCAGTAAGAATGCTTATACACTGGAGTGCCTGCCTGGGTGGCTCAGTGGTTGAGTTGGTCCAACTCCTGATTTTGGCTGAGGTCATGATTCCAGGGTCTTGACACCGAGCCCCACATCAGGCTCCGTGCTGAGTGTGGAGCCTGCTTAGAATTCTCTCTCTCTATTCCTTTCCCCTATCTGTGGTCTCTCTCTCTCTCAAATAGAAAAAAAAATTAATTAAAAAAATTTTTAAAAAGAATACTTACACACTGATGGCAGGAGTAAGAATTGGCATAATCACTTTAGATGACAATTTGGCCATATTGAGTAGAGCTGTAAATATGCATATCAAGTGACCGAGAAATTTTATTTCTATACCTCTCTCCCAGATATAGACAAAGAAACATGTAATAGGATCTCATAATGGCAGCATTTAGAATGGTTAAGCTGGAAATAAACTATATATTTAATAGGAGAAAACTAAAGTGCAGTATATCAACAGAGTAAAACACTACGTATCAGCGAAAGCGGATGCATTTGTAGGAACGATATCACAAGCATGATAGTAATGATAGCAAGGCACAGAAGAAAATATACAGGTGCTTATATGTGTATACATTATATGCAGTAAACATATGGGGAAAATAAAGGATGGATTGATAAACACTATGTTCAGCAGAAAGGTTTTATCTGAGGAGAGAGTAATGGAAACTGTTGAAATATTTCTTAAGCTGGGAGGAACATACAGAGATCATCATTCTGTTGCACTCTATACTTTATGTCTAAGAGGGTTTATACATTTTTGAAGGAAAGGTTGCCTTATTTTGAAATTATAGGAGGTAAAGACTTGTGAAAGACGGATTATAGTAGAATATGTACAAGCATCATGCTAAAGTTACCAACCATCGCTGGTTCTTTCTTTTTAAGTTTATTTATTTATTTTTAGAGAGAGAATGAGAAAGAGAGAGAGCGAGAAAGAGAAAAAACATGAGTGGGGGAGGGGCAGGGAGAGAGGGAGAGAATTGCAAGCAGGCCCTGCCCTATCAGTGTGGAGCCCAGTGCGGGGCTCGAATCCACAAACCATGAGATCATGACCTGAGCAAAACCAAGAGTCATATGCTTAACAAACTGAATCACCCAGCCAACTCCCTCCGTTTTTTTAGATCGTTTTTTTTCTATGTTTATTTATTTATTTTTGAGAGAGAGAGATCGAGTGAGCAGGGGAGGGGCAGAGAGAGAGAGAGAGAGAGAGACAGAGAGAGAGAGAGAGAGAGAGAGAGAGACAGAGAATCCCAAACAGGCTCTGAGCTGCTAGCTCAGACCCTGACACAGGGCTCAAACCCATGGCCCGTGAGATCAGGACCTGAGCCGAAAACAAGAGACCAATGTCTAACCTCCTGAGCCACCCTGGCATCCCACCACTTGCTGGGTTCTTATTGTCTACTGGATAGAACTTGAATTTCCTGGCGTGGCAAAGAAGGTCTTTTACGGTCAGGATCCTACTTTCCTTTCTGCACTTTTTTCTCCTATTCTCTTCTTCCTGCTTATAACACATGAACTAAGTAACCAATAAGTCAATCTCAGTTTCTGGACTGTGCCATTTTTTAATGCCTTTACCTGAAATGTTTTATCCCTCTTTAACTTCTAATCTTCTTTCAAAACACAGTTACTATACTTACTTCGTGAAAATATCCCTAATTCTCACACTGTATTATTCATGTACTTCAAAATATTGTAGTGGGTTTATATTATCCATATTTTTTATTAAAGGCAAATGATGGAAAGTAGTGCCTTGTCTTGTTTTCATATCCCAGTGTCTGGTATAGTAAGTGCTTAATATTTATTAGAAGAATAAATTATTGGGGCGCCTGGGTGGCTCAGTCGGTTAAGCATCCAGCTTCAGCTCAGGTCATGATCTCACAGTTCACAGGTTGGAGCCCTGCATCGGGTTCTGTGCTGACAGCTCAGAGCCTGGAGCCTGCTTCAGATTCTGTGACTCCCTTTCTCTCTCTGCCCCTCCCCTGCTCATGCTCTATCTCTCTCCGTCTCTCAAAAAATAAATACACGTTAAAAAGTTTTAAAAAAAGAAAAAATTATTAGAAGAGATGTTAAAATGTCACAATATTGAGGGATCAGTTGCTGAATTAATGACACAAACAATAAACAGCATTAAACTTCAGAGAATACCACTGGGGGCTCGAGTGATATGGAAAGATTGCATGAAAGCTTCTGGCCTTAAGGTAGGTCTAATAGGATGGGTAAGATTTACTGTCATTGAGGAGAGACGTAAGCTTTCCTGGCTGAACCACGAATGAGAACGAAATGTTAAGTAAGAGGAAGGCTTTCTTCGCTCTCAGTGCATATGCTACCTCTTTGGGGGGAAATCTACTGTCTTTCTTCTGCTCATATTTCCTCATTATTTATGGTGGTTTCTCTAGATGCAGAGACTATGTTAGGGCTTCAGCCACCTGGAGGGAGAAAAGAGAATGGGATAATGTAAAAGATGGAGTTAAGCAAGGATATGCAGCCTCAGTTAGAAAGTAGCTTTAGCCTGATCCCATAGGGAGGTCTGGCATGGGAACAGCACCAGAATTGATGCAACCTCAAGGCAAGCAGGGCAACCTTTTATATCCCAGGTCAGTCAATGTGGACAGCACTCTGTGTTCTAGAGGGATGCCATCTCCTGGTCAAGAGAACTCCCATTTGGCTGGAGACACTTCTCTAGATAGGGGCCAGCTATGAACATCGAGCAGCTAACATGCCCCGCAGCTGGGGGATGGCCTTGCCTACCAAGGTGGATCTGAGCAAGGTACTACCAGAATGTCTGTTCAGTTACCCTGTAATAAGAATACACTTTCTTACTCTTCTACTTTGGCCCCATTCTGTATCCTGTTGTTGTATCACTGTCCCCACATGCTGGGCCACTGTACTAATTTTATTGGGTACTACCACTTTCAAAGTGGTCCTAATCCTCTAGGCACCACTGTGTCTCCTGGTCACTGGCATGACTGCTTGGCACTATGGCCGCTTCTACTGGGTATCACCATTTATTGCCAGGCATCGTTAGCTACTGATGCTGACTCTTCAGCTTTCTTCCTGTCAATTTCTGTTGAAGATCAAAGCTTGTGAAAGACCCCCTTGCATTGTATTACATTGTATTTGCTAAATGGGTACCCAAAGTAGAGAAAATTGGACCCCATGCCTTTAGGAGTTAAGAGTGGACCAGCTCTTTCATTTGCTCTAAGTAAAAGCACACTACTTGGACTTCCCTCTTCTCCTATCACTAATCTGTTATTGGAACACTTTAATCTTAACTCTCTTCCCTTAGGGTCCTCTCAACACTAATCTCTCCATTACTCTTGCAAATGGACTTTTGGTAGGCCCATGCCACCAAAGTTCCAGGCTTCCCCGACACATGTGAATTCCAACAGTGGCACAGCCAAGACCCCAGGTACATGCACAAAACCCAGATTAAGACTAAATTATTTGCTTAGTTGAAATTGAAGTCAATTTAATATGCAGTGACTATTATGGGGAAATCATTGTGTTAGGTTCCATCAGAATCCCATGGTAAACATTTCTAGTGTTTCACCAATGCCTGGATCTCCTATCCTTCTAGGCAAACAAAACAGCCTCATGAGCTGTGAGTGGAATGACTTAGGGGATGAGACATTCAATTGCCAGTGTCATTTCTGGGCTGAAGCATCTAACCACGCACGTGAGATCCTCATCTTCTTATCCTTCTGCTGCAGCAAATATGGAGGGGGCTTTGTGGGCAGATGGTATACGAATGGTTGAAGCAATACTGATTCTCAAACTGGAACCTGTATAGGGAGGGCATGGGGAGATCACAGAAAAGGGCAGAGCGGTCCAGATTGGTAGGTGGCAGTTTGAATAAGCAAGGGAACATATGTGAGAGGTTTATCTTGGATAACCACAAGAGGAGTAGAGCTCTGTACCTGCCCACCAGAACTAAAAAAATAAAAATAATAATGTTTTACTTATTTTTTGAGAGAGAGAGAGAGAGAGCCTAAGCAGTGGAGTGGCAGAGAAAGAGGGGGAACAGAGGATTCAAAGTGGGCTCTGTGCTGACAGCAGTGAGCCTGATTCGGGGCTTAAACTCCCCAACCACAAGATCATGACCTGAGCTGAAGTCGGACCCTCAGCTGACTGAACCACCCAGGTACCTCTTGCCCACCAGAATTGTAAAAGTTTATATAAAGACCTTAACAGGTATTGGCCATATATACCATCCAGATGATCTCAATAACACCTTACTCTCAATTATGTCCTTGGAACAGCTCCCACTGTGCAAACAGTAGGCAGAATGTACATTTCAAGGACAGGAGAAGATGAGGAGGCTCTGATTGCCCAAGTCCAGTTTGAGGGTCAAACAGCAGTCATGTCCTCTCTATTACCTCCTACAGCAAGCAGTGTACATCATAGAATTCACAGAGGATGTTGCGTAATTGAGAAAAATAAGCAATAGTCTTTTCTTGAGTTAAGCCACTGAGATTTGGGTATTGTTTGTTAGTACAGCATAAACTTAGCCTATCCTCACTAATAGAAACAATCCTTTTCATTCCCTTCCTATTGCCCATTTAACTAAAAAGTATGATCTCCATAATGAAGGAGATTTTGGTGAAGACTCTAAGTTAAAAAAATCCATGCTAATAATTTTTTTCAATTCCCTTATTCCTTTTCCTGCCCTCTTTGTCTTTGTTGAATCATCTGATATGTTATTCAGGAATCTTTGTGTTTGAGTAAAATGGTTTAATAAAAAAAATACTGGATATGAGTAGATTACAGATGACTTAACTGCCACAGTTGTTAAAATAAGTGAAATATCTGAGTTACGCAATGATTGGTCCATATAATTTCAGAAGTCAGTAATTAGATCAATTGCATGATTCTAGAAAGACAAACCATTCAGCCATTTCAAATTCTATTTCCTCCTCCTCTCCTTCTCTTTCTCCTTTACCTTCTTCTCCTTCCCATTCCCCTTCTCCTTTTCCTCCTCTTCCTCCTCCTTCTTCCTTTGGGTGAAGTTGGTCACAAGTACGTTTTCAATCAACCTGTCCATTTTGGGAAGTCTGATAACTGTTAGTAAGAATTTTATAGATGGATGGTAAAATAAGTTTTCTCACTGGAATCCCCCTAAATAAATATACCTCAAAAATACCTTTATCTACATCCTGTACTTGGTGTACTGGAACAAAAAAGAAATATGGAATTGGACATATTGACATTACAACATAAAACTTGGCTTCTGGAATATTATTACTGGCAAGATAATTGAATATCTTAACATACAACATTCTAAATGCAGGGTATGAGCAATTGGCATATTTAATATTTACCTGAACACATCTATTATTTAGAAAATAGTTAAAGAGTAAAACTCACTTCTTTCAAATCCACTGGCTAAAATCTGCATCTGTTTTATATGCATGGATCTTGTTCCCCCATTCCACTTTTTAACAATTTAGAAAACAAAGCTGGAGGCCAACTTTTCAGAATCTCTAATTCCTTTGTTATTTTTAAGAAATGTTCTCATCAAAGCATGCTCTGTTCTTAGAACGAGCAACAACAGGTCAAGGCCTGTATCTCATAAGCTTTATTTATTCATGAAAGTTGTCTGTAGTAAAAACAGCTACTATCGGTAAATTAATCTATCCTGATTTTTTAATGTAAAAAATTTAAACCATGAAATACATCTGATGATTTGCATGATAGAGGAAAACTGATAAAAGAGCTACCAAGAAAGACATGTTAGATCCCAGAGTCAAACAGAGCATACATTGGTGGCCAGAAGTATTAGCAGTCCTTCTGATATTTTTTCCCTGTAGGCACTTTATGATGTCCTATAGCAAATCGGCTTTTTTTTTTTTTTTTACAGAAAGAGAGACCCTTCACAGAGTCTTTCTATTGAATGATATTTCATTGTAGTGGTAAACACGTCTACTTGTTTAACATTGGAGTTTAGACCATCTGGAAATTTTTTTTTAAAAACTTAGAAAATGAAACATTTTCATGACCACTTATAATTATAGGATATTGGTAATTAATGCAATATTTTTCAAAAATCTATATCACAACAACAGCCTGGTATTTACTGAACATGAATTATGTGTCAGGCATTGTGTTCGACATGGATTATTTCATTTAATCCTCAAAACAGCCTTTTAAATTAAATACTATTATCATTTCCATTTTATAACATGGAAAGCACACATAGGCTAAGTCACTTATTAAGGTCATACATTTAGTCATGTATTATACACTGGTTAAACAAATATTTGTCTGGTACTAGGGTTACAGAAATGAGTAAACATGGGTCCAGCTCTGAGGAACTCTGTGGGAGAGATCAACACAGAATTAGCTGTTCAGTATGACGTGAAAATAACTGTACGCTTGAAACAGAACAGAAACCATGATTTGATACAGGGAAAATAACATTTGGACCAAGAGTAAGATTTCTTCAGAAGGGGAAGATCAGTCATCTAAGAATGATCATAATCGTTCTACATTATAATCTGTATGTACAGAGACAGAGGGAAATGCAGAGAAGTTGCTGCAGCTGGAGTAGAATGTTTGGAGAGGAGAAAGAGAAGCTCTCATTGCCCAACTGAAAGAGGTAGACAATTCAATCAATCTTTCATTTCAACACTTTTGCCATTTGCTTCCTTCTTTTTTCCATCACCTTTTTTTTTACTCTTTAAATGTTTTCACAGAATCTTTAGAGTTGCTATATTTTGTTAAAAACAAAATGTGGTCACTGAGATGAATAAATATTAGCAAATGCTATACAGTAGATTCAGGGACTTGACAGGGTAAGAAGAAAAAGAAAATGGATATTCCATTAATTAGGCCAAAGGCTATTTCTAAAATTTAGTATCAAGTAAAGCCCTGAACATCTTAGATGATCTAGAAAATAGAAAAGAAAAAAAGATATTGAGTGCCACACATAATTAAAATTTTTAATTTCTGAGTATCAGACCCACTCATGAGGTTGGAAAATCCCTAAGGTTATATAGGGCGTTTGAATATACCGCAGACCATGGGGAAATCCCTAAAGAAAGGCAAATTTATTTTAGAAGAACAAGGATTTCCTGAGATGATGTTTAAAGATGCCAATGTAATTTTTAGGTTGAGAGGCTAACAATTTATTTCAGAAGGCAATGTGCTGATACATAAAGTCTAAAATAGAATACAAAAGAAAATGCTAAGATTGTCTAGAACATTTAGGGTGATTCAGAACGTCATACATACATTGACTACAAATAGGAGAAGTATGAAACATAAGTCATGAGATGTGTTTTCTACCAAACAATAGCAAAATAGTAATGGAACAAATATTAATTTTATCTAGCTCTTTCTAACAAGAGCAGAACCTACTACAGACACAAGAAGGCTAAAACATGAAAGGTAATTATGTCTAGCACAACAGGTCAAGGCCTGCAGGAATACTGCAAGTAAATGCTTGCTTCACTTGTTTATCATTCAAGAACAAAACCATTTAGGGAAATAAGTTGACATAGTATGTGGTGGCAAAGGCTGATAAAAATACTATTTCATACTTGGAAATTGTGATCATAAAAGATGGCATGAGTTAGAAGTTATATATGACATACAGATTTTTACAGAGGCCCAAATGCCTAATATTTTCAGGGAACATAATGGAAATGGAAAAAAAGAGAGGGGGAGTGAGGAAGAGGGCAGAAGAGATGTAGCAGATGTTATTTTTTTTCCAAAAATGGCTACAACAGTGTTTCTCGTCCCTTCAGTTCTTTGCTACTCCTTCCATTGAGAGATGAGGCCTATCATTCTGTTTCAGTCTGTGGGGCGTGTGTCTATGCTAGACGTGCTTAACTCTGTGCAGGCCCATGTCTACAGTGGAAATGCTTTAATATGGGTGGGCCAGTGACTGTGGTCAAAGGAATGTCATGTGGCCTCTGAGAGTAGATCACCAAAAAAAAATGGTATGGTTTCCACATGGTCCTCTCGGCACAATCTGCTGTGGGACTCGGAGCCTCCATAGCAGGTGGTTGAGGCCACCATGCTGTGAGGAAGCCCAGGCCAAATGAAGACACCACATTTAGATTATCTAAAGAGCTCCAGCTGAGGTTCCTGATAACAGCCAGCATTAGCTATCAGGCATGTGAATAAAGATATTTCCAGATGATTTCCACTAGGCTTAAATTCCTTCCAGCTGAGGCCTCATCATGGTGCAGATACAGCTGTCCCCACCATTTGTTTACTCAATCACTGATCCATAGGATTCATGATGATTATAAAATGGCTATCTGTAGCCACTAATTTTTGGGATAAATTTGCTATGCATTCATACATAACAAAAACAAGAGAAAATAGAAAGTAACTTTTATTGTTAAAAGTATTGAGTTTGCACATGCTTGTACTCTGGTCCTTGTCAACCTATACCTAGGAGTGGTATTGCTAGATCATGGGATCTAAGTATCTCGAATTTAACTAAGTCTTGCCAAGCTCCCACCAGCAATGTATAACAATTACCACCAATACTTAGATTTTTCCTTATAGTAAATGTTATCAACCTGATGAATATGAGAAAATATCTCAATACTACTATAATTTGTACAATGATGTTTAATGCAGTGTGTTTTAATACAGTAAAATCTACATGTCCTTGGGGAAACAGATTATATGCTGTTTATTCATAAAATGGAATACCACATAGCAGTTAAGATGATTGAACTAGATTTACACATATCAATATGATTGATCTCAACAATATAATGTTGGAACAGAGCAAATTGCAAGAGAATACATAATGTGGTAATGTTTATATTCATTTAAGAATGTGAACAACATTTCTGCAGTTTAATCATTCAAAAAATCTATAGAGTTCCCCCCAGGTGTTAGGCTCTGTTCTAGGCATGGGGGACACAACAGTGAAAAGTAAACATAAACAGAGATCTCAGCCTTCCAGAATATGCATCGTTGATAGACATCATGCATACATCATACATCATGCATGTATATGTATATGAGAGAAAAAAAATGTGCACAGCGATGTTATCACCTTCAGAACAGTGGTTCCATCTGAGAAGGGAGGAATAAAGATGGAATAGACAGAGGCTGGTAAGTTAGAGCATAGCTTTATTTGTTTCATTGGGGTGCCTGGTTGGCTCAGTCGGTGGAGCATGTGACTTCTGATGTCAGGGTCTTGAGTTGAAGCCCCATCTTGGGTGTGAGGCCTACCTAGTGAAAAACAAAAATTGAAACAAATATGGCAAAATACTCACACCTGTAAAATTTTGGTACCAGTTTGATATTATCTTTTGTGCTCTTTTGTTTGAAATGTTACGTGATTTAACATACGAATTTAAATCTGTTGATAGGGCATAATGAAGTTTAATATGTATCAGGATAGCTAGGTATTGAACTGAAAGAAAGCAGTATGAAATATTGGAAAGAGTTTAAATAGGCTTTGGCTCCAGGTAAACCTTAATAAAAATTCTGTTTTCTCCACTTCCTAGTGTCATTGGGTGAAATACTTGACCTTCTGGAAGCTCAGTTTCCTAATCTCAAGATAGTTGTAATAAACTTACCTCTTAAGTTGTTTGAATCAGGGAAAAAATTGACAAGTAGCCAACATTTGTTGAATGCTGGTAAGTGCCAGGCACTGTTCTACATGCTTTAAATAAATTTGTGCCAGTGGATCATTGTAGCAAACTGATTGGGGCTCTGAGGAATTTCAAATTCTTAAGAGAGATGTTGGGGTACTTGATACGTGTTGGATACTGTGGTAACTTCGAGTTCAAACTATTTTGCAGATTCAAACTTGGATCACATATATTTCTTGAAATAATGTTTTATCTTTGCACTACCATTTAAAAAATGTAATATGCTCTATATTTTCCAGTGGCTATTGCTGTAAGTTGCTAGGACACAAATACTTGTTGGTTGTTTGGACGTAGTTACTTAAGAAGTAGAACTATTCACTATGTCATTTGGCCTGGAGACACAGCAAAAAGAATTATGAAGACATAAATAGACCTCTTACAGAGGTCTGGGAACAGAGAAGGTTTGGGCCTCTGTAAATTAGCTTATTTAACCAAACGACATAAGTCCTATTATCTCCACTTCACAGAAACTAATACACAGAGAGGTTTACTACTTTGCCCACACAGCTGAAAGGAGTATTTTGCAGGATTTGAACCGAGTCAGAGTGACTTCAAATCTCACACCGGAAGCCAGTGCACTCTACTGCTTCTACGTAACTATGTAAATAGCATGACGGTGTCAAATACACTGTTCTGAGAAGAAATGTTCTGAGAAGAAATGAAATTTTGATTGGAACATTAGAAGTATGTATTTCAAGCTGGAGCTGGAAGGGACTTGGTAGATTTTTGTATAAGGAGAAAACTAAAGCCCTGATGAGTCTTCAAGACAAACACACCTAGTCACTGGGAGAGTTAGAACAAGAACCTCTGTCTCCTTGTGTAAAAGTGATGTTTACCTGTGTAAAAGTGATGATGTTTCGTCCAGGAGTGGCCATCAAAAATAGGATATGCTTGGGGTGCCTGGGTGCTTCAGTCGGTTAAGTGTCCGACTTTGGCTCAGGTCGTGTTTGAGCCCTGCGTTGGGCTGTGTGCTGACAGCTCGCAGCTGGGAGCCTGGAACCTGCTTTGGATTCTGTCTCTGCCTCTCTGTCCCTCCCCTGCTCAAGCTTCCCCCCCCCCCCCACCCCGCCCTCTCAAATATAAATAAACATTAAAAAAATTAAAAAAAGAGGATATGCTTGTAATGCCACAAGAAGACACAGAAAAATAAACACCCAAATTTGGAGAATAGTGGCATGGCGGGTACCTTTGTAGCTAATAAGAATCAACTGATAAAAGTCAGGTGTTTTTCTATTGAACGCAGGGGATTTACAATGTTTATTTCAAGCATTTACTAGAGTAAGTGTTCCCACTGGACAGTCATGTAACTCTCACTACAGAGCACTAATTTGAGCTCTGTGCTTCCACAATCTGTGAAATACTTCCTTCCTTTGTGGTCCACAGCAGACGATGTAATACTCATTTGTTTTCTTGTTGTCTGGTTTCCTCAGCAGCTGAGGGCTATCAAGGGCAGGGACCATGTCTTTTGCCCCAGTCAATATTTCCAGTGTCAGTCAAGCGTAGTGCCTAGTATATAGTAGGTACTTAAAAGATGTTTGCTGAGTGAATTTATAAGATATATACGTTGGTAGAAAGCTATATATGAGCTATGATGCCATTTCTTTAATCAACCCCAACACAAATTTTCTCCAGTCAGAAACACCTGGTTTGGATTGCCTGTAAGTAAGAAATAAATGTTTGTTATTTATTTATGTATTTATTTATTTATTTATTTTTAATTGTTTTTTTTGTTTTACATTTATTTATTTTTTGAGAGACATAGAGGGACAGAGCACAAGTTGGGGAGGGGCACAGAGAGAAGGAGACACAGAATCCAAACCAGGCTCCAGGCTCCGAGCTGTCAGCACAGAGCCTGACGCGGGACTCGAACTCACAAACTGTGAGATCATGACCTGAGCCAAAGTCGGACGCTTAACTGACTGAGCCACCCAGGCACCCCAAGAAATAAATGTTTATTATGTCAAACGACTAAGATTATGGGTTTTTTCTGAAACATGGGATCCTGTTATCCTAATACATCTGTTCATTAGCCTAAAGTAGCCTTCTATTTTCTCCAAACCAAAATTGTATCAAGAGCCAGGCGTCTCCTTGTATATTTCAGCTCACTTGTAACCACTATGCAGATTCCCTCTCCTTTGGCAACATGGTGACATACACACATTTTCTTAGTGTGATCTCACTATCATCCTCCTCGTGTCTTTGCCTTTATTCGTCCTATTCATGTTGCTTGGAATGCGTGTCCGTTTTCTTTTTACCTATCTGAATCTTTCTTGTCTTCCTTACCTAATTTTCACTGGTCTATTGTGTTATATCCTTTTTCTATAGACTCCATTGACACTCTTCCTTTGAACCTTTCTAGCACGGCAACTCTGGACTGCACGCTTTGGCTCATGACTAGGCTGTCTCGCTTTCTCCTCTTATGTGTTTGTTAGTCTAGTCTCCTCAGTTAGATTCCAACCTGAGTACAGGGATCATTCATAGCAGCATCACCAGATCTAATAGGGTCCTAAACAAATGGTAGTCATTCAGTATTTCACGATTCATTTGCTCCATTGCCCCCACCTTCACATACTGCTTAATTTCATTTTGTTCAACAGACTCCAAATCTGATCAGATGGTAGTATCTCATGAAGCATTAAGCAGAAGTTGGTGATACTAAAGAGGAAGGGAGGAATCATTTACTGGGTACTAGGATTTAGACCATGCGTCAAAATGCAGGAAGAAAAGGAATTTGAGTGGGTGGAAGTTCAGTCTTAGTTCATTGTCAAGTGTGGGAAGGTCAGTAGTTTTAAGGAACTAAAAGAGCCAAAGCATCAGAGCAAAAGGAGCTGAAGTTTGCTTTGAATTGAATTAAATTGTTTGTGTCCCACTGATGCCCATTTGAATACTTCTAGGCCTTATTTTTGATTTTTTGTTTTTTCCAGTTTCAGCATTAGAGGAGGAATATATATAGTAGTGCCTGCTTGCATGGTAGATCTTTCCACATGTGTGCTATAGTTGCAATCCTGGCATGAATGCAATATGTGCAGTGACAATGAAGGTTGGGTCTCCCTGGGATTATGAGACGTGTATGGGTTTGGGTATGGTTGCAGTATGATAGTGACATTCTGTTGATTTTGTTTCTTAACATCCTGGAATCTACCACCCGGATGCAATTTTATGTGGCTCTTTAGTTCTTGACTTTTTGCAGTGTACAAGGCCTCTGATGACATAGGAACTAAATAAGGCATAAATTCTAGAAAACTTTTTGACCGTCATCTATGGAATGCCAAGGAACAATTTTATCTGAATACATCTTTCTAGGTAAAGAGAGTTAAACAAAAGTCCTTTCTTTTCCATAGAATGAATCTAAATTGTCTTGAAAGAATCAGCATTAGGATGTCTTGGAAAAGTGTGAATGGTGATATTTGTTGTGTTGCATTTTTGGAGATAGCATTCAATTTGTGATGTGAGAAGAGATCATCGGATTAAGGACATAGTATGGAAAATAAACAAAACCAGATATTAAATTGCAAATCTGTTAAAACACTCTCTGTTTTCAACTTTTTTTTTTCTTGCTTTGTTCCTCTATTGGGTAAAAGAGATGTTTCTCTTCATGGTCAACCTCTTGCTTCACCATAGGCTTAAACTTCACCTTCTGCCCCTCACCCAAGGTAATATATGTCAATCTATGTGGGGGGCTGTGCTAGTCTTCCCCAAAGAGGGGGAATTATGTCTATTTTCTAGAAACAAACTGAATCATTGAATTCATTCTTGGAGAACTAATGCTTTTAATTTTCTGGCATAGGTGTCATAATTTGATATTAAATATCTCTGATAATATTAATAATTTCATCCAATCAATAGAACCAAAGAAATATGGAGAGAGCAATCTGTCCATCTGTTTATCTTCAGGTATACTTAAGCCACACAGTTGTTTCACTTTGTTGTGTAAAAGTTTAGGCCATTTTCACTTGCCCCGTTCTCAAGGGCAGTGCAACAACATGTATACCTTGGAACAAAAATCAAGTCATCTAAATGGGTGCTGTAGAGGCTGCTTTTAGGCAACAGGCTTGAGCAATGGAAACTTGAGCAAGGCAAAAGTGACCAGCAAGCTGAATACAAACAGGTGCATGAAGTGACCTACCTTGAAATGACCATAGACCCAAACTAACCAGTGGCCTACTTACAATCAGGTACAGTTACCAAAAAGGGGAAAATTCCATTTATCTCCATACTCCCTCACTCCACCCTGTAACTAGAGCCCCTCACTACCGCCTTGTGGCAGACAGTCTCTCCTTTGCTGTCCTGCCTGATTCTCCCTTGCAGCATATTCAATAAACTTCTATATCTCCTTTGTTCTGCATTGGGTGAATTCTTTCACTACCCATGCTGCCAGCTTCCCCCTGATTGGAATGGCACCACGGGTGCAAATCTCAGAGGAATGGGAAAATGTCAGAACCATGAATGGAGATGATGGCTAGAAAGAATGATAAAATTGTTCTCTTCCTGCTATGTTGTTGGCCAGCAAGGCATTTCTTGGAGGACTGCACCTCAGAAAAAACAGATTTATGTGAGTAAAGAATACAGATAGATATCTTGAAACTGCTTGATTATTGCAATTATACTAAAGATTTTTGTTAGATCTTCAGAGGAATATAGATTATTGGGGGAAAAAACTGTTGGAGGGGTTTTATTTGTTTTTTTTTTAACGTTTATTCATTTTTCAGAGAGAGAGAGAGAGAGAGAGAGAGCATGAGCAGGGAAGAGACAGACAGAGAGGGGGATAGAGGATCCAAAGTGGGCTCTGCACTGACAGCAGTGAGCCCAATGAAGGGCTCGAACTCATGAACTATGAGATCATGACCTGAACTGAAGTCAGATGCTCCAACGACTGAGCCACCCAGGTGCCCTTGGATGCGTTCCATTTAAATAATAGTTACATGTATGAAGAATATTGACATCACAAAGCACCATCAGTAAAATGGCTATTGATAATTTTTGTTGTCACTTCCCGACCACTGTAGCTGAGGCACAGGAGTGCAAGAACTTCTGTCTCCAGGGGTCCCAAACAGACCAGGTTTGGCCACCCACCACTAAGAAAATACAAAGGCAGGAAAACCAGCTGGTGGTGAAACCAGAAAGGAATTTATATCAGTGGGGCCATCAAGGGTAAGACAGAGGACTAACTTCTCGCAGACTGTCTCCAAAGTGCCAAAATACCTCGCGGTTTATATAAGGAAAATGTGTCACAAAAGTCGGTGGGTATAGGCAGGTAAGCAGCAAATGTCAAAATGATCATTGTCTTGGGGTCAGTCACGGGGGTCTTGCTGGTTCAGGGCAGTCCTTACACTTAATGGTCTAGTTTTGGTTCCCATCAGGAGGTGCTTTATCCATAGGGTCTATTGCCTGGGTTAAGAGATGAGCTGGAAAGAAGAACTTCATCTATTAGATGGTATAGACTGAGGTCAAACTGGTGGTAGTCGAAGTCCTCTTTCACCACCTCTAAATATTCCAGTTATTTTGTAACTTTATTGTGAAGTTTTTAATGATTGATTTTAAAAATGGGAGTCTTTCCCCAGGTTGGTTCCCTACCTCAAGCTCCATCAAGATGTGTTTAAGCTTCTGGAATGTGCCTACACTATGAAACTTTGAACAACAGCTAAGAGAAACTGAGCATCCTTTACATATTTTGCCTTGAAGTAAAAGATGGTTTCAAGGTGTCTAGCCTGGGAAGAATGATGGTAAAAGTGACAAAAAAAGTTACGTGGAAACAAACTAATGAGAGGAAAAATAGCTACTTCGCTTTGTGGACCATGGAGATGATAGGACTACAGATGTTTAAGAGCAGCCAGGAGAATATATTCAAACACCTTAAACATTAGGGATGGAGATGCCAAATTCACAGGCATCTGTGTGCTGTTGAAGGTTCGTGGTAGGTAAGTTTACTATGTGATCTTTGTCTTCCCTTCTCTAACCACTACCCAGCTCTGCGCAATCAATTTCATCTTTTGAGATTTTATTTATTTTTTCTTTCTAATAAGCTACATGACACTTTTTATGGCTATATGTCATGTGAAGGGTGGGGTCATGGGGAGACAGAAAGTTTCCACTACTCCTCTGTGAATCAGAAGAAAAGAAAAGAGACGGGAAGAGAAGAGAAGAGAAGAGAAGAGAAGAGAAGAGAAGAGAAGAGAAGAGAAGAGAAGAGAAGAGAAGAGAAGAAAGAGAAAGAAAAGAAAAAGGAAAAGAACAGGGAAAAAAGGATGCCTGCTGAGGTGTATGAATTACAAAGCCTTGATCAATTGTTGTGTAAACAGAATCATTTTGGTAACAGGAGCCAAGTCTCCTTGTTAAACTGTGCCTGATGTTTGACACCCTCTGTTGCTACTGTTTTATCACAGCTTGTTCAACATTCAGAATTCCTTTATGAGCTCTGTGAGAAGCCACTAAAAGCATTCTTTGATGATACAGTCACCTCTGGGAAACACATCTGAGCTTTAACCAAGAAATGTATGTGGGAGAACATTTCTGGTATCTTGTTTAATAGGCAAGACTATCATGTCCTCCTTTCAAATACACTTTAAATGACATCGAGTAGATTTAGAGAGATTTGTAACAAAATGGGATTGGCGTGACCATAGACTTCCTTCACCCATCCTTTTATGGAGATCTTTATGTAGTAAAATGTCCAATTATGGGCTCAGCCCAATCATTTTTTGGAACATGACCCTGTATTTCAGAATACCTCATCATTTAAAAAGTATCTCTGTTTTAATCCTTCCTGATACAAATTTAATTCACTCCGGTGCTCAAGGGTTATAGTAAGTGTAGTTACACACTGCTTTGTGCTTGCCTCACAAAGCTTCCAGCAGAAACCAATCAAGAGAGATCTCTTTAGTCTTAACAGTAGGCAGATAAGTTTGAATGAAATGTATGAACATCTTTCCACAAATGGACATCTGTACTGGATTTGTTAATCTCTGAGTAGGTATGTGTGATGAAAACGGTATGTCATTGTGGAGTTTTCTGAGTGGAGGGCTATCAGTTTGTACAAACGAGGAGTGTGCTCTCCTTTGGGGAGTTAATACCTTGTTGCATTGCCATTTATATAGCTTTGATTATGGCTCTTCCTTTTCAAAGTGGCAGGAGTCACTTCTTGCCTAAAGGAACTGTGGTCAGTTCGACAATAAAGCAGTTCATAATTCATTTGTCTCTTATTTCTTTTACTTGTAATGTATACTACAAACTGTCCTCTCTCCAAAAATTTCAACATCTCAAGTTCAACACCTCCTTTGCTTCAATCCGTAATTCCTTAGTGAGTTCCTAAACTTGCCACTGAACTACAAAGGTATATATCACAACTAGAATATGAGCAAGTAGGTCTCAAATTAAAAGCTGACGGCAATTTACTTTAGGAGACTGTGTTAAAATGAGGATTGTGGACTATGCCTTCAAGTCTTCATGTTTGATTTTGTGTTGAGGCTAGCATGATATATGTACAAGGATGGTAATCCAAATGAGAGATGTGTTCTCTAATCCAAACTTTTATCTCTATGACACTCAAATACGCCACAGACATTTGGTAACAGTGGTTACTTTTTTGTGTCCACTTGGCTGGGCTAAGGGATGTTCAGAGAACAGGTAAAATATTATTTCAGTGTGTGCTGTCTGGAAGAGATTAGTGTTTGAATTGGTAGACTGAATAAAGACCCACCCTCACCAATGTGGGTGGGCATCATCCAGTCTATGGAGGGCCTGACTAGAACAAAAAGGTGTTGGGTTAATTTCCTCTCTGCTTAAGTTGGGACATCATCTTCTCCTGCCCTCAGACTTTAGTGCTCCAATTTCTTTGGCCTTCAGGTTTGCTTTGGAATTTATACCACTGGCTCCTCCGGTTCTCAGGCCTTTGGGTTTGGATTGGATCTACACCACTAGTTGTCCTAGACTTCCAGCATGCTGGCAGCATATCATGGGACTACTCAACCTTCATAAGTGTGAGCCAATCCCTCATAATAAATCTCTTTCTGTATTCTACATATCCCATTGGCTCTATTTCTCTGGAGAATCCTAATTCAAGGACTTACTAAAACAACACTTTACGATCCTATAGCCATAGGAAGCTCCCTTAAGAATATTAAACTATTGGCCATTTAATTTTTATATCCAGTTAAACACATATTAGTATTATAGGTCAAATGCAGACCTGTGTAGAATATTGGAAGACACAGCCTCTCCCTTTGAATTTAAGACTCCAGTTTGGATCAAAAGTTGAGTAGGAAAAACTCTTTTTAGTATGTCTCCTGGAAGTTTTCTGTGTACTCTTGTTTCCACTTGGGTAAAATGCTCAATGCTTAATACTTAATGATTAATACAGTGCGTCATGTAGAGCAGCTAAGAAAGGGCTCTCAATAACATGGTGAATCACCATGTTGTACACTTGAAATTAATATAACATTATATATAAACTATACTTCAATAAAAAAGGAGGGCTCTCAGTACACAATGTGTATTGTGGTAGGAGGAATTATGTCCCTCTCCCCTCGAAGATGTCGATTTCCTAATCCCTGGAACTTTTGATTCTGTTGCTTTACATGGTTTAAGGGATTTTACAGAGGTGTTTAATTTGAAGGATCCTGAAACAATGAGAGTAATCTGGGTTTCCCAGGTGGAACGAATCTAATCACTTGTGTCTTTCAAAGCAGAGAAATTTTCCTGGCTCCAGGCAGAGCGAGATATGTCCGCAGAAGGACAATCAGAGAGATGCAGGTTGAGGATCCCACCTGATGTTCCTGGCTTTCCTGGCTTTCCTGGCTTTGAGGATAAAAAGAGGTCAACAGCTGAGAAATGTGGACAGACTAGAGAAGCTGGAAATGGAACAGAGTATTGGTGAGTTGAAATTGGTTTAATAATTTCCTAATGTTAATGTGTACAGCTCATGGGCTACTTGTTTAGAATTCATATCGCCAGACCTAACCTCAGGCATTCTGATGCATTTTATCTAGTGTGGGATTATATCTAATGCCTGATTCATTATATCTAGTCAGAAAGTTAACTTCATTTGGACAACCATTAGTCAAGATGAGCTCAAAAATCCATCGTAGCCTGATTTTATTAAAGGTAAATTGCCATAATGAGAAAGAATGAAATCATGACATTTGCAACAACGTGGATGGAACTGGAAGGTATTATGCTGAGTGAAATAAGTCAGTCGGAGAAAGACAGATACCATATGTTTTTGCTCATATGTGCATCTTGAGAAACTTAACAGAAGACCTTGAGGGAAGGGAAGGGGAAAAAAAATAGTTACAGAGAGGGAGGAAGACAAACTATAAGAGATTCTTAAATACAGAGAACACTCTGAGGGTTGATGGGGGATTGGGGGAGAGAGGAAAAGGGGTGATGGTCATAGAGGAGGCCACTTGTTGGGATGAACACTGGGTGTTGCATGCGAGTGATGAACCACGGGAATCTACCCCCAAAACCAAGAGCATACTTTACACATTATATGTTAGCCAATTTGACAATAAATTATATTTTAAAAAAAGTAAATTGCCATATTTACCTCAAAATTTTGTCCTTTTTTTCCATATTTATATTACAGAATCAGATACCCGCATAGGTACTTTTGACTGCATTTTAGTCAGCTTGGGCTTACTTCAGCAGGACATGTACTAAAATTAGAACAACACGGAGATTAGCATGGTCCCTGCGCAAGGGTGACATGCAAATATGTGACGTTAGTCCTCTAGATGGCCTCTTTCTAGAAAATTTGGAAATTTTTAACCTCAGGTTTTGAAAACTTCACCAGGGGCACTTGACCAGAAGGATCAGGAATGTCCTCCTCTGGAACATTTACTATGCATGTTTATTTGTTTAATGCGTGTCTGCCAGGCTTGTCTGTAAATTCCATCAAGGCAGAAATCAGTAGCTCCAACAAATGGCAACAGGCCCGACCCCATTAATCAAGAAGCACTTTGTTTTCAGGGACTACCATTTTGAGGTAATGGTAGGAGAGGTGCAGGGCAGGGATAGATTGAAGACATACTCAGGAAATAAAATGAGCAGATCTAACAATCTGCTGAAGGATTGCAGAAAAATATTCTTGAGCTTCAAGCTTAAGTTGTTGGATGGGCATATCCCCAGTCAAGGAAGAAATGCATTTGGTGGGAGATCAGTTTGGGAGATCATATGTTTTGGGATGTCTGTGGGAGCTAATCATCCGTGAGTAAGTGCAGATACATGGGAATCTGCACTTCTCTGGCGGGGCAGATGGCCCCCAAAGATGCCTGTGCTCGCATTCTCAGAGATGTTGTTTTCCATGACAAAGAGCCTTTGCACATGTGTTTGAAGTTAGGAATCTTAAAATGGTGAGTGTACCCTGCATTACCCAGGTGGGTCCAATCCAATCACAGACGTTCTTTAAAGCAGATCTTCCCCAGCTGCAGAGAATCCCGGAGGGCAGCGTGGAAAACCCTCAGCCTACTGTTGCTGGTTTTGACGCAGAAAGGCAGCCTTGAGCCACGAATGCAGCGTGCTAGCCTTCAAGACGCTAGAAAGGTAAGGAAATGCTTTGTCACAGAGTCTCTAGAAAGAACTCGGGTTTGCCAACACCTTGTTTGTAGCCCAGTGAACTCTGAAACTGATTTTGGACTTGTGACCTTTCAAACTGTAAGAGAGTAAACTTACGTTGTTCTAAGCTTACACCCATTTGTGTTAATTTTTAAACAACAACACTATAAAATGAATAAAGCCACTATCCTGTTTCCCCAAACAAAACAAGTTTATGAAACTTGATAACATAATTCTCTGGGGCCACATTCTCTAAAGCCAAGAAAAGGAGCAAATTCTCCCCCTCAGTTCCCTTTCATTTTGAGAGACATTTGCTTAGTTGTTGACCTCTGAACTGGGTTTTCACGGACAAATTCTTATGATGCTGCTGAGGAAGCTGGCAGGTGAGGCATGCTGTGACATCCAACAGGCAACACAGGGCTGACTCTCTACCAATCACAGGGTCAAAGCCAGATTTTGAAAGAGAAAATTTCACACTCTGCCCCAGTTCTCATTCTCAGTATCTATCAGTTTGGATTTGCTCCATCACTAGTGAAACTCATGCTTTCCTGAGAAGCGGTGGCTGAGCTGTGTTTAGGGAGGGAAGCATGGGTATCTGAGCATGGCTACACTTAGAAGCAACAATGTAAATTGGACACCTGTCTTCCATAATCTCTGATCCTTCTTGTTGAATGTTACAGTGCAGTCTCAGGAGAATCCATTGATCACCTGGCTGAGACAGTGGTGGTCAGTTTTCTCTGCTGTAAGATTACTCTTTTTTGGAACTTTTTTTTTTTTTTTTTTTTTTTTTTACATATTCTTGTCTTTGGAAGAAACCGATGATGTGCAACCCAAGCATGAGGAGCGGAGGGTTACGTTCTGCCTCCTTGAATATGGAAAATATGCATAAGTTATTTGGAATTCTGTGCATATTTGTTTAGTCTCCACTTTTCTGAGTAAAGTCTTTATAGCGGTATGGACTTGTGACTCCTATATTCTGATTTATAATGCACTACGACTTTATTTTGTTGATAACTTCTTCTGCCTTCAGTCACTGGGAGTTCTTTAAGTTTGTTGCTGTGTCCTGTTGACCTACTCATATTACTATGGGTTTTTTTTTGTTTGTTTGTTTGTTTTGTTTTTCTTTGTCTTTGAGTGCCACCTTACTTTCTGGCAATACAAGATCTCAAGATTCATCATGTATTTTTCCTGCCCCAGTCCTGGAATCAGCTTTTTTTTTTTTTTTTATATCCCCCAGGAATCCGTGGTTATTTTTATTGGTGAATGGTACTATAAACCAAGATCTGAGTATTAAGTGAGCTCATTGCTACCAGGGAGTTACTGTGTTTAGGTCCCCTTAGGTGGCAGAGTAAGGAAATTATATATATATGCATATATGTATATGTATGTGTATATATATATATATATATATATATGCATACTCTAGCCTGTGTATATATGCATACCTATAAATATCTTTATATGTGACAGTATTCACTGATACTAAGCTGAAAGTGAGTTCATGTGGAGGTCTCCAACTCTAATCCATTACCACATGGATTATTCTAGTCTCTCCCCCTTGCTTTTCTGTAGCCACCTACTCCAACTGTGAGAAAACTTGCTCCCACCATCCGTTTTCATTTAATTAATTGTTTGATCCCAGGAGAGATGTGTTTCAAGTGTTAACACATATCCCCAGGAGATGCAACTTTGTTGACTAGAATACAGCTCTGATGTGTAGTTCCAATTAACTTTAGAGATCTTATTTCCTACATAGGTTAGCAACTTTTCCTCCACCCCCTTTAATGACATTGTTTCAGATATTTGTAACTCTGTTAGATTCTTTGTCCCATTCTGTGTTTGGTCTTGAGATCCCATAACTTCTTAAAGGATATATTTTTAAGTGCATATATAAAGGTTCATTTTTGTGCTGTAAGGTTCAGCAGGTTTTAGTAAGTGCACAGTACCATATATCCACCCTTGGATTTTTCTATAGAATAGTTTTATGATACTAAAAGCTTCTGTGCTCCACCAATTTAACATCTCTCTAACCTCTAGCCACCTGTTCATTCATTATCTTCACAGTTTTACCTTTTCTGGAATGTCTTATAAATGGCATCATGCAGTTTGTAGCTTTTGCAAACTGTTTTTTTTTCATTTATTACAATGCATTTCAGATTCATGTGTCTGCACGATTTGATAGCTCATGACTTTTTATCACTGAATAGTATTCTTTTGAATGGATACACAACTTTGTTTTTTCCTCCATTCACCTGTTGAAGGGTATTTTTGCCACTTCCCCTTTTTTTACATTTATGAATAAAGTGGCTGGCTATAATGATTCACATGCAAGTGTTTGTGTGGACTTGAGTTTTCAACTAAAGAAGGTAAATGTTCAAGTCCTTGCCCATTTTTTATCAGATTATTTTTCTTTTGAGTTATAGGAGTGCCTTATATATTTTGGAAATTCACTCCTTATCATATTGATGCTTTTCAAATATTTTTTCCCATTCTGTAGGTGGCCTTTTCATGCCAGTGATTATTTCCTTTCCTGCAAGAACTATTTTAGTTGGTACTCACACATGTCTATTTTTGCTTTTGTTGTCTGCCCTTTTACTGTTCTATTTACCAAAAAACCCATTGCTGAGACTAATGTCAAGAAGCTTTTCTCTTATGTTCTAAGAGTTCTGCAGTTTCAGGTCTTATGTTGAAATCTTTAATCCATTTGAGTTGACTTTTGCATATGTGTAAGGTAGGGCATAATTTCATTTCTTTTCTTCCTTTCTTTCTTTCTCTCTCCATCCCTCCATTCCCTTGTTTTTTTGTACATATGGGTAGCCCGTTTTCCCAGCACCATTTGGTGAAGAGACTGTCCGTTCCCCATTCTGTGTCCTTGGCATCCTTGTCTAGGATGAGTTGACTGTATGGGGTAGGATTATTTGTGGGCTCTGATTTTATTTCTTTGTCTATATGTCTGTATTTATGCCAGTACCATGCTATTTGAATGAATGTAGCTGTAGTGTATACACGTTGCACTGTATGTTTTAAATTAAGAAGTATGATGCCTCCAGCTTTGTTATTTAAGACGAGTTTCACCATTGGTGGGCTTCTATAGTTCCATACCAATTTGAAAATTGTTTTTTTTTTCTATTTCTATAAAAAATTTTGATGGGTATAGTATCAAATCTGTAGATCACTTTAAATAGTATGAACATTTTAACAATATTAAGTCTTCAAATTTATAAATGCAGGATGTCTTTCCATGTATTTGTGTGTCTTCTTATTTCTGTCATCAATGTTTTCTAGATTTTACCATACAAATCTTACACCTTCTTGGTTAAATTTAATCCTAAGCATTGTATTTTTTCTGATGCTGTTGTCAATAGAATTGTTTCTTTTATTTTCTTTTCAGATATTTTGTTGTTAGTGTATAGAAATGTACCTGGTTTTTATATGTATATTTATATTTCCTGCAACTTCACTGAATTTGTTGATTAGCTCCAACGGTTTTTGGTGGAGTCTTATGGTATTCTACTTACAGGATCATGTTACCTGCCAACAGGTAATTTTATCTGACTTTTTTTCTGATTTGGTTACCTTTTATTTCTTTCCTGATGGCTCTGGCTAGGACTTCCAGTACTCTGTTGGATAGAAGTGGTGAGTGGACACTTTGTCTCATTCCTGATTTTAGAGGAAAAAAATTCAACATTACACCATTGAGTATGATGTTAGCTATGGGCTTGTTATATGTGGCCTATTTTATGTTGAGTAATGTTCTTTCCATTCCTTGATGCTTGAGGTTTTTTGTTTTTTTTGTTTTTATCATGAAACACTGTTGAATTTGTGAAATGTTTTCCTACATCTGTTGTTGATATGATCATGTTATTTTTATCCTTCATTATGTTAGTGTGATATGTCACACTGATTTGCATAGGTTGAAATATCCTTGCATCCCAAGGATAAATATCACTTGGTCATGGTGTATGATCCTTTTAATGTGCTCTTGAATTTGTTTTGCTAGTATTTGGTGAGGATTTTTACACAATCATAAAATGATTTGGGCAGTTTTTCTCCTCAATGTTTTGCAAAGTGTTTGACAAAGATTCATATTCATCAACATAATGAACAGGCAATATGTGAAATGGGAGAAAATATTTACAAACCATACATCTGATAAAGTGTTGGTTTCCAAGATAAGTAAGGGACTCTTTTTTTTTTTTCATTAAGGATATTTTATTTAGGGAATAACATATGTAAATAAAGTTTTAATATCATAATAAAGTTCAGAGGCATGAATTACAGGCTAATCCTGCAGGAAACCTCCCTGTGTCTACATTAGATTTATTTTTATTTTTTATTTTTGTAATATGAAATTTATTGTCAAATTGGTTTCCATACAACATCCAGTGCTCATCCCAACAGGTGCACTCCTCAATGCCCATCACCTACCCTCTCCTTCCTCCCACCCCCCATCAACCCTCAGTTTATTCTCAGTTTTTAAGAGTCTCTTATGGTTTGGCTCTCTCCCTCTCTAACTTCTTTTTAGTACAAAAAAAATCTGATTTAAAAAAATGGGCAAGAAACTTAAATAGTCATTTACATAATGTATCTGAAAACTTATGTACACATAGATACCTGTATGTGTATTATTATAGCAGCTTTATTCATAATTGACCCAAACAGGAAACAACAAAGATGTTCTTCAGTAGGTGAATGGCCAACTAAAGGTGTCAAACATCATTAATTATTGGGAAGTTCAAATCAAAATTACAATGCAGTATCACTTCACATCTGTTAGAGTAATTATCTAAAAAACAAATGATAACAAAGGTTGAGCTTGTAGAGGAATTGGAATCCTTGTGTACTGTCGTTGGACACACAAAATGCTGCAGCGGCTATGGAAAGAGCATCGAGATTCCTCAAAACATTAAAAATAGAAATACTATATAATTCAGTAATCTCACTTCTGAGTGTTGGCCCAACTGAATCAAAATAAGAATCTTGAAGAGATATCTTCACTCCTATGCTCATTTCACTACTAACAACAGTAGCTATGACATGGAAACAACCTGTATCCGTGGACAGATGGATGGTAAAGATAGTATGATATTTAAATATAATGTAGTATTCTTCAGCCTTCAAAAATAAGGAAATCCTGCCATCTGAGAAGCATGGATGAACCTGGAGGACATTGTGCTAAGCGAAGTAAGCCAGTCACAGAAGGCCAAATACTGTGTGATTCAGCTGCAGGTACCCAGAGTAGTCAGAATCATGGGAGCTTAATCTGTAGTGTTTGCCAGGGCCTCGGCATGGGGCAAACATTATTCGCTTGTTATAAAGTTTGAGTTATACTAGGTGAATATGTTCTAGGTGTCTGCTGTACAACATAGTGCCTATAGTTAATAATAAGGTATATGCACTTCATAGTTTAAGAAGGTAAATATCTATTAAATATTACAACACACATGAAAACCCCAAAGGAACACAAGGAAATCCTGGAAGGTGTCCAATATATCTCTTATCTTGATGGTGGTGGTGGTATCATGGATGTTTGCATATGTCCAAACTCATCAAATTATATATAATATGTGCAGTTTTTAAAACGAGTTATGCCTCAATAAGGCTGCATAAAAAAGAAAAATAAGAGTAGTTCATGGGTACAACTTATAGGAAAAAGTAAGTTAGGTAAATACCTAAAGAACATGATTCTACAATTCTAATACATTTCTTCTTTATTGTCTGTAATTTCTGGTTCTCCTCAGCATGGGCCCATTTATTTATTCTCTCACCTTTATTTATTTCTCTCCACATTAAAAAGACACTCAAAATTTTCACTCAACATGAAAAACAGGTATTCTTATTCCAATTCATTAGAAAAGAAGGCTAATTATAAACTTTATTAAAAAGAATATAGGTTTTCAAACTGTGTTAAGGAACATGTTATCAACAGAGTGTCTAAGGATTTATCAACATGTCTTTTTTTTCTTTTCATCACTCTGGTTTCCTTACCCACCCTCCTTTCATGTATCTATTTTATAGCAAAATTCATAGCATCATATACATCAGAAAGGAAGTAGAAATCTGTACTACTAGACTATACCTACCAATATTTAAGTTGATCAGAAAATAGTAGGAATGCAAACATCCCTAAATGGCATCTGATGATGAGGTGATGAGAATTAAAAAAAAGAAAGAAAGAAAGAAAAATAAATTGCTAAGCAAAATTTACACTCAAGATCTATACATCAGAGATGCAGAATACTTGATAAACCTTTAGTACTTAATTTCTGCAGAAGAGAGATGATTTCCCCTAAGACCAAGGACTAAAAGAACATGAAATGTTTCACATGTGAGGTGAACAAATACTGAGTATAAACTGTAAGAAGACAATTTTTTTTTATCTGGAGGATTTTACAATTCTTAATACAAGGTAAGTTATCACTAACATAAATATAAAGAGTTTGAGGAATTCAGAAGGAGAAGGAATGTGTCTAATTAGGAAAACCTCATTAGGCTTTAAGGAGGAGGGAGCACTTGACAGATAAGAATTTGACAAATGGGAACAGAATGGGCAAACCTAGAGGTGGAAAAAGATCGTGAATATTTACGAAACATGAAATAATCCTGCATAGCTTTTGGGTAGGCTAACAGTGAACAGTAAGTTAGAAATTGAACAAGGCTTATATTTTTGGAAATCCCTAAAAGTCCTACAAAATTGTATTTAATTCACTAGACAATAAGATGCCATTGAAGATGTTCAGGACCATTACTTTGCAAAAATAATTAAGGCAAATTAGATGAAACAACAAAAATGAGAATGAAGAGGTCATTGGTGTTTTCCCTCTAAGTCTGGATTTCAGACACGAGTGTGCATGACAATAGTGTGGAGAGTAAACTAAAAAGCCAGTGACTGGTCCCAGCCCCTGAGACAATGATCCAGGTACCTTAACAAGCAGTTAAGGCAGTTCTGTGCATATTAAAGCCTGAGTGTCTAAGTGACAGATGAGAACCTGACCTTGAATATGGCAGAAGAAATGGTTCTTAGGGTACAGATCAGACAGATGTGGCACCCTAGCTGCACAATCTGAATTTTTATAGATGAGTCATTTTCAAATCTGAGGCTCACTTAACCAAAGCATCAAAAACAATGGATGTTTAAGCTCTGCATCACTAAATCTCAGAACTGCATTCTGAAGGTGACCGTAAAACTGAGCACTGCCTTAACACACACGGTTTGTGGTTGGATCTAGCAAGTTGAGACTTATCATACTAATAGAATGGTGTTATCACTACTTCTCCAACTTCTTCAAAGCATGGTTGGGGTGCTGAGAGAGATTATGGAAAACAGGGAGATGAGTTCTTCCAGGTCAGAGATACTAACTCCTTCATCTGTCAAAGCAGGGTCAATGTTAGTGGAATGAAGTAAGAAATGAATGAATGAAGCGAAATGAATGAAGAGGAACCTGGCCGATTTTTAATGAAGGTTTACAGAACAGTAGTTCAAATAGTTGCAGGAAAAATACTATCATTATTGACCCAGTGACAAAGATTTTTAAAGATGATAAAACATTGTTTCAATAAGTCTCTGTGGCTTTCTACCACACCTAGGAACACACGTAAGCCGAAAGCTGAAATCTATTAGTCTTTCTTGTGGGGCCTTTACATCCTATTTCCAGAAATCCTTCTGCTGGAATTCTGTACACAGTAACAGTTGCTGGTAGAGAGGTATCTCAGATGAGGACATTCCTGATAGAATATCTGTTTGAGCGTCTCTCGGGCAATATGAATTTCTGGTACCAGATTCTCCTCCTTATCCTTAGAAAATTCAGCAAAGAATCACATAAAGCACAGAAGAGAGCCCCAAAGAAAAATTGGTCTTACACAGCAGACTTGACTTGCTCTAAAGAAATGCAGTTGTGAATAAACTGTTTGAATAGTATTTATAAATACTTAATAGAAAAAGTTCTCAAGTGATGATAATAGTATGTCTGCTTGAACAAGGTGTTAAATTCTGGAAAACAACTATTTTCTAGGCCGTCTATTGGAGCATAATTATTTAAAATTAACATTAAAAATAAAACCAAAATTATTATAATTAATCATGGAATATTTTCAGAGCAGTGAGAGCAGTGGGAATTCCTTCAGTTTAGTAGCTACTGAAGTCATCCCTTCTGCAGAAAGGACAAAAGGCCAGTAATAAAGAACATGACTTTAAATTGATATCCATATGTTATTTATTATTATAGGTTATAGTGTTATTTATAATATGTTTGGTTCTTGAGCTCTGACTCTTGAGCTTTGTCACTTGGAAGAAAAATATATTCCCTACAAGTTTTCTGATGTTTCAGCTTCTAAAATATTATGTATGGTACAGTGTTTTTTATTTTTTTTTTTGCTTATTTTTTTTAATGTTTTATTTATTTTTGAGAGAGAGACAGAGCCTGAGCCGAGGAGGGGCCAAGAGAGGGAGACACAGAATCTGAAGCAGGCTCCAGGCTCTGAGCTGTCAGCACAGAGCCCAATGTGGGGCTTGAACTCAGAAGTTGTGAGATCATAAACTGAGTTGAAGTCGGACGCTCGACCTACTGAGCCACCAAGTGCCTCTGTATAGTACAATGTTTTAAGTTGAAAACTTCAGGGGTGCCCCTGGGTGGCGCAGTCGGTTAAGCGTCCGACTTCAGCCAGGTCACGATCTCGCGGTCCGGGAGTTTGAGCCCCGCGTCAGGCTCTGGGCTGATGGCTCAGAGCCTGGAGCCTGTTTCCGATTCTGTGTCTCCCTCTCTCTCTGTCCCTCCCCCATTCATGCTCTGTCTCTCTCTGTCCCAAAAATAAATAAACGTTGAAAAAAAAAAAACAAAACTTCAGATAGGAATCCAGAAGTATTTTGATTTATTGGCAAAGTTGTATGACTACTTTTTTTTTTTTTGCTGCAGAATATTAACATTACTCTTACATGACTTGAAATCGACCTTATTTCTTTCATTTGACTTTTTCTAGGATTATAAGAGTGACAATACTCTGCTCCAGAAGAGATTTGCAGAGCTTCTTCTAGCCACACTGTATCTTAACATACATTTCATCCCACATAGCAAGCTGCTATTTAATGGAAACAATGAGCCCATTGATGCAGACAAAGTAGCTATTGTCTGAGGGCCCGTGAGTCATTCTCAAGTCCTAGAAAGTATAGTTATTAACTTCGGTCATAATCATAGGCATTTAGAAATCTTAGTAACTAACTCCAGTATATAGAAATCTGTAACTGATCCTAAACTTAGACCTAAATTTCACATTGACTGGCATGGTCAAATTTACCTTGTAGAATAAGGAAATAGCAGACTAGGAACCATGTACTTGATGGCCTTCTTTATGAAATTAGCATCATATACAATTTTTATAACATTCAGTAGTCATTATTAATTCCATTAAAGATTAATTTTAGATGCAAAAGTATTTCAAATCAAACTGTTGTTTCCTTTCAGGTATCATATTGATACTATATTCTTAGATTATATCTTTAATTATAATTTGCAAGAGTCTGTCTAAAAATGAACAAGTACAAATGATTTTTTCATGAGATAACCACTTTTACCCTATGTTTATCATCCAAGTATACATTAAACCATTGTGTGTGTGCAATAAATATTTAACAATAAGAATAGACTCTAAATATATTTCTTTATTGGATTAGTTTAGAAATGTTCTCAGGATTTACTGAAATTTTGAAGACAGGAATAATGAATATAAACATAAAATTGAGTAGTGCCTAATTGTAGGCCCGAATCCTGTAACTAAAGCTCAGAAGACAGCACCCCCCGACCAGGAAAAAACATGCTGGTCTGATGGGAGGAATAACATTTAAACGAGAAGTTTAAAACCCTTTTTAAACATTGAATTTACTTGAGTAGCAACTTACTTTTCACATTTAAATGTTAGTTTTGCCAGAAATTTTCTAACTTCAGTTGAGTATTTCAAGCAATATCTTGAAGGACTTGAAGGACTGTGAGAAAAGTTAAATGTGTGGCCCATCCTGCATAAAACAAGACAAATTGGAACTTCCAGGAGTAAGAGGATTCTTTAAATTACCTTCTTCTGAATGGAACTTGTATACTAACTTTACAGGGAGGTACCAAAATACTGTATGTGGACCTAATCAAAATATTAGTGTCTTAAGAAGAAAGAGAGTAGTCATTGATTAAAACATGAGTGGCCATTTTAATTTCCATCGATATGTGTTGATGAAACGTCAAAATTACACTAAATTTTATGGGAGGAAAAATTTTTGAAGAGCTGCTAGCATTTGAGGACACATTCACATCATGGATTTTATGAGTATATTCTGGAATTCATTTCATCATTGATTTATTTTTTCTAGATTTATTAAATGTGTGCTGAACCTGGGATATTCAAAGAGAATCTTCATTCTCTAGTCCAGTGGAAATCCATACAGTGCTTGTTTGTGTCTCAATGCTTTGCAGAGTTGCCAGTGAACCTAATTCCTTCTGTTTTTACTTTCAGCCTCCTCTCCTAATATTTGGAAGTATTTTTTTTTAACATTTATTTATTTTTGAGAGAGAAAGAGCTTGACTGGGGGAGGGGCAGAGAAAGAGGGAGACACTGAATCCGAAGCAGGCTCCAGGCTCAGAGCTGCCAGTACAGACCCTGATGCAGGGCTCAAACCCAGGAACCTTGAGATCATGACCTGAGCTGAAGTTGGGACTTCACTGACTGAGCCACTCAGGTGCCCCTGGAAGTAAATTCAGGCTGGGACCAAGACTAACAGATAGTAGGATGCAAAACTGAGATAGTGTCATTTTGCCAATTTATTTGCCTGACAGACCCTTTTTTTGGAAGGAAATCCTTCTTGGGAACCTGGATGAAAGATGTAAATTGGTTCCTAACAAAGCTGTCCCACCGGGGCACTTCAGAAGTGCAGACAAGTCAGCACTGGGTACAGTATAGGGTCTAATGGAGATCCCCTTTTTAAGGTTAAATGGCATTAAGGTTGGGAAATATTTTTTCTTTGTTGCCAAGCAGTGGCTTGGATATTCTCTAGTAGGGAATGGGAAAATGCCCTTTACAAGGATGGAAAGATGAATAGGGCTTAAGTGGGTGCTTGGGTGAATTAACTGATAAGCTGAAAATGAATTATAGAAATGTACCTTTAAGCATCTTTCTGTCCTGGGAATTTTGAAATTGGTTAAGCATTGACCTTGAAATCATGCGACTTGGTTCACACTATAATTCACAGTTGTTATCAGATAACAATTGTTGTTGTTTTTTAAAATGATAAACATCATTTGATTGTACAGCAGTGTTAGGTAAGAGTTACTGGGAAATGACATACGAGAAGTGTGGTTGATGGGTAATGGGAAAAAACTCCCCCTTCGTTACCGTTATGAATTTTTCTGTCTTCCTTATGTCCCATTAACGTGTTGTTATCATTTTGTAATAAGCACTTCTGGATGGAAAAGAAGACATGTGGCTTTATCTTTGTACATTTACTCTTTGAGGAAAATCTGGGTGTTGAAGGAGTTAGTGGAATACAAATTTGAGGCCCAAATATTTATATTCACATTAAAACAAACTTTCTCATATAAACCAGTCTGATCACATAACACTATATATTACAGAGCGCACATAAAAATTTGAGCTGGCCCTGGGATGCAAATGGGATATAGAATTAATCAGAATTTACCATAGTGATGGCAACAATTTATTTTTATAGTAACAAAATCAGAGTGTTACTCATTTCTGTTTCTCAGAATTTGCTCAAAGGGTTTGCCCAGATCTTAAGGGTTCTGTTCCCACGTTCAGCCCTGGGAAATAGCCCTGCCTTGTTGTCTCTCCCTCTTTATCAAACCCTAAGGTGGAAAGGTTGGAGTAGGGCCTCCCTTGAGAATCTGTGAAATTGCCTTAACTGCTTTCAAAACCACTATTTTTTCCTTCAAAGACAGAATACTTGATAAGTTCAAGATAATTATAATTTCAATAAAATAATACCAAACAGTGTTTTCCCAGCAGGTTCTTGCACTGAGTTTTAAGTGTCAAAATCGTAATTTACACTTGTCTTCAAACCTAGAAACTGAGATACTAAAACCGTCAGACTCTCCTTTGGAACCAGAATGAGACTAATTTCATAACTCAGTCACATCTTGGCTACCAAAAGATCTTGGTAGAGAATTAAGCTCATAAAGTAGAAGTAACATTTAGTTTGATCTTCAGATATAATAGAACTGTATCAATTATATTAGTAAAATAATTCTAAAATTTTCCGTTTCCATCTTGTACCCTCTTTCCCCATCCATATTTCCCAAAAAATGAGATACTAAGTTGAAAGTGGTTTTTCTGTTTGTCTTTTTAAAATACACTTCTTTCCTTCACAGTCATATTAGATTTCAGCAGAACAATAAGGGGGGTGGGGAGAGAAATGAGGATAACAAAAACAAGGGAAAATCATCTTCTGTTTCCTTAGCTACATTCCCCTCATCCTGTGTTCCAAAACCTTCCCAATACCCACCCCCACCAACTAAGGCATTTCAGAAAAAGCTCAGGAGCATGTAAATTTGATATGAGGAGAGAGATTATTCCTAGGGAGTTAGGGAGAATATTGGTTCTCGGTGGGGAGGGAGTATGCAAAATCTTAGATACTTAGAATGGCTTGTGGCTTTCCAAACAGTATATGTACTATGAATCTGGAGATAAAGATGTGTACAGTGTGTCTGAGGTGCTAAAATTTCATAGGGGGCTGCATTTAGGAAGAAAAAAAAAACTAAAAAAAAAAACACTTCATAGGTATGGGAGGTGATGATAATCATAAAAAGGTTGGGAAATGATGCTGTTCTCTTATAAAATGACTTACTCGTGTATAAACAGTTGCTCGTCCAGCTTTTGCATTGTTGTAACTACAAACCTAACCCGGAAGGAAACATTTTAGCTGCCTCTCAGTTTCCAAATACTCTCTCTGTGTCATTGTTTTAATATTAGTTATGGAGATTTGATAGATGATTTGCCTATACTTACAAGAATCTTTTTAGTAGTACTTTTCTCTTTGGTAAGTCATTAGTAAAGACTGTATCTCAGGTTTGTCTCATTTTTAAATATCCTGTTGACTCAACCACCCCCTTCTTTATCATTAATAGCACATCATTCTTTTTTTCCTAAAGCCTTTATAATGATGTTGTTACATCAAATTAGCATGGCCTTAGAAATGTTACATACTGGTAACTCCCAAATGTATTTCTCTCATTCCGCCCTCTCTGTCGGACTCTAAACTGTTAGCAAACTATGGCCCTCAGATCAAATTTGGCTGTAGCCAAATAAAGTTTAATTCAGACACACCCACATTCATTCTTTCGCATATTGTCTGTAGCTGCCCAGTGGAAGAACAGCTGTTGCAGAGAACATTTGGCCTACAAAATCTAATAAAATATTTACTACCTGGCCCTTTACAAAGGGCCCTTTACAAAACCGAAAACTAAACAAAACCTTTTCTGGACATATCTACATACCTCTCTCTTTTATTTCCGTTTAGATGTCCAAAAAATCTACCAAACTGAAGAGGTTTAAAACCAAACTCTGATCTTTTCTCTGAAATCTGCTCCACATCCCAGTTGATGGTAACTTCATCTTTCTGGTTATAAAGCCAAAAGTTATAAAGTTACTTCTTCACTTCTTGGTCTCTCTCACACCCCACTTCCAACCAGGCCATCCCCTAGGCTCTCTTTTCAAGATGTACTCAGAATCGAATTTCTTCTCCAGCACCTCCACTAATGCTTTGGCCTGACGCAGTGCCATGTTTTAACTGAGCCACTGACATCGCTGCCTCGTTTCTCAGCTTTTGTCTATGGCCTCTACGATCTCTTCGTCTCTTTTCAACACCCCATCGGGGGTAATCACGTTGAAATGGAAGTCACTCTATGGCCTTTCTCCTCTTCGAAGTATATGGTGGCTCTCAGGTTTCCTTAGAGTCCCAGCCAAAGTATCCATAACGACTCACAAAGCCCTAAGTGAGCTAGCTTTGCTTTATTACCACCTGACCCTCTTCCTGACCAGTGTCCCTGTTGCTCCCTTCAATCAAGCCACCTTAGTTAGCCTTCTTGGTCTTTCTCAAAACACTACTCTTGCTTCGGACCTTCGCATTAGCCACATTTTCTGCCTCATACTTTTCATCCTTCTGATATCCACATAGCTCATTCCTTCGTTTTCTGAAATCTTTTCTTACTGCTTTTTAACTGTTTGTTTATTTTTGAGAGAGCACAAGTGGGGGAGGGGCAGAGAGAGGGAAACAAAGGATTTGAAGTGGGCTCTGCTCTGACAGGCTGACAGCAGCAAGCCTGATGTGGGGCTTGAACTCAAGACCCAGGAGATCATGACTTGAGTGGAAGTTGGATGCTCAACTGACTGAGCCACCCTTGGGCTCCTTTTCTTGTTTTCAATTATTCTATGCCAACAAGAGTCTTGATCTCTGTTTTTCCCACAGCACTTACTGCCTTTAACATACAGAATTTACTTATTTTCTCTGTTTATTTTCTACTTTTTCTCTTAGAATATAAGTTCTGTAGCAGGGTGCTTGGGTGGCTTAGTTGATTAAGCATCTGACTTTGGCTCAGCTCATGATCTCGTGGTTGGTGAATTCAAGCCCCATATCGGGCTTCATGCTCACAGGTGAGAGCCTGGAGCCTCCTTTGGATTCTGCATCTTCCTCTCTCTCTGCCCCTACTCTGCTCACACTCTGTCAAAAAAAAAAAAATTCTGTAGGGCAGAGTTCAGGGGATATTTTCTTTACCTATTTATCTTAAGTACTTTATAAGAGTACCTGTTCATGGAGTACCTGGTGGCTCAGTTGGTTGAGTGTTGGACTTTGGCTCAGGTCATGATCTCACGGCTCCCATGTCGGGCTCTTGCTTCCAATTCTGTCTCCGTTTCTCTCTGCCCCTCCCCCATTTTTTCTCTGTCTCAAATATAAATACAAATTTTTAAAAAATTGAAAAAAAAGAGTGCCTGTTCCATAATAGGTCTAAGTAAATGATGAATAAAAATGAATGGAGTTTGTTTTAAATTACTCAATAAAAGACAAAACAGTAAACTTGTGCTCTTAAAGGGGTACTTGGGTGGCTCAGTCAGTTCATCACCCAACTCTTGGTTTTGGCTCAAGTCATGATCTCACAGTTCATGAGTTCAAGTCCCTTGTCCAACTCTGCTATGAGTGTGGAGCCTGCTTGCTTTCTCTCCCTCACTCCCTGTCCCTCTCCCACTCACTATCTCTCTCTCTCTCTCTCAGAATAAATACTTAAAAAAAACATTCTTGAAGACATGTCTATGTGTGATTGTATGGGTATATGCATATATGTTCTTTTGAGTAAATTGTCCCATAATACTGTAAATAATTTAAATATCTTCAATCTAGGATTGTACTTTTTTTAACTAAGACTATTTGAACTCTGTCTCTGAGAGCACTATTTTTTAAGCCTTTCTTCTAAAGTCTTAATAACATACTTCGATGTCATATTGTTCAAGAGTTGCTAATGCTCGATGGCTATCTGTAAGTCACCTTATTCTTCTAGGTTGTCCATTTCTTCTACCTTACTCCAAATTTGATTAATAAAATTTCCATGTGATTAATAGAACTCTCCTACATTTTGATCCTATCCACATTTACGATGATATTCCCCCCATCAAAATTTCGTCTCTTAACCTAGGTTCTATTAAAGCAAGGATCATAACGCCTTTTACTGATAATGTGGAAGCTTAGGGCAACGATACAGTGAGAAAATGATAGTAAGGGAAGGAGAGCTGCAAAGCTGTGAAATATAGTGAGTGATTGCCCTAACTTCCCTTCTCACCCAGCTGCAAAAAGAAATAGAAGGGTATTCAGTAGGTATGCTCTTCCGTGCAGGATTTTTTTGCAAAGGTTATGAAGAAAGGCTGTCATTTGAAATGTCAACCAAAGAGACAAAGAAAAGGAAATGTATCTGCCTGGCCCCCTTTGACTCTCACTTCCCATCGGTCAGAGTTCCCACATAGCGAGTTGACTTTGCTTCACTTTTATGTTGTATTATCTGGCTGTGCGGGAAGCAGCTAGTGTGGCATTTTATTGAAATCCAGAAATGAATTCAGCGTGTGGGAAATGAGAACAACTTAGGCTCAGTATTTTTAAATGTGACTCAAGCCTCCTCTGAGAAGTAGATGTGGACACCAGCAAAATGACCAGTGGTCTACAAAGAAGGCGTAATTCTTCAAAAAGAAAAAGGCCATTGAAGGAATCTGAGGAAGTGTACAAAACCACCAACTCCATTTGTCATAAACTTTACTTAACCTCTGCCATCCTCAGAGAAAAGCACCTTTTGTATCTTACTTAATTCTTCCGAGTTCTCCATCACTGGTCCCAGGCTCGCCCCATGCTCCTAACTCTGCCCCTAACCACGAGCATTTAGTACCTCCATACTCTCAGTCTGCATCAGCTCCCTCTTATCCTTTCTGGCTCCACCATCCACAGCAGGTCAATCCGGGGCTGATTTTGTGTGTAACTCCATCCTACTACTCAGGAAAATCTCCAGTCCTTGACTTCTTACTCTTTTTCTACTTTTGGGTTGCTTTGTAATGCTCGATGGTGTGACAAAAGCACATAAATGTCAGACAAATTCCTACTGTTTTAAAATTAGTCAGATCTTCACCAGTGTCTATTTTTATTCATCTCAAATGGACTCTAACAGTTTTCACCACCATCTATTGAAATGTTACCTTTGTTCAGCCTCTAAATTATAATTTTTCCACTCACTTCTTACAGATTATTAAATGTACTGATTTACTAGTTTAAGAACATTCAAAATTGGCTTATCCCCATGTGAAAATCTTCTCTGAGTGCTTTCTAAGGTTAATACTTTTACTGATGCCATGATTCCATCCTGAATTACTTCCTCTAGAACCTTGCTTCAATAGTTAGCCACTTTATTTTGCTTCTGTCCCACCTTTCTTGATATATCTTCTCAAGTCTCTAACTAGGGTTTCTTCTCTCTTGAAATTGAAACACACAAGAGGGAAGTGAAATAAATCAATCAGTGACTCTTTAATTTCATTTTTTTTTCTTAGGTATAGCCTAATGCAAATTGAATTATATGGCAAAGACGGTCTTTCCAGGAATATTATCTGTTTTTAGAGATACATAGATAAGATATGAAGATAAAAATATACAAATAGGGAAGTACTAACTTCAGCTTTTACTGTATGAAGCCATTCACATAGCTAAACCCAAAGTGGCATATTCAGGCTTTAGCTGTAAAAATGATTTGAATAAGTGTACTTATTCACACAACTCGGTTAGTCAAGATGAAATCTTAGTAGTATATAATTTGTAGTATTCCTTTCCTTATACTTCATTTACTAGTTTTCATCTTGGTAACTTAAAAATAACTGTAGTTCCTGACTGATAATCAGTGCTACAAAAAATAATCATGGAAGCACTTCAGGAAAACTCCCATAGGGAGTTCTGTGGTCCCACTCTCCAGTGAAACAGTTACTATTGGTGAAACTTATGAAAAAATAACCATTTAAGGGTCTAGAAATTGTTCTAGGGCATTCATACAGCTAAAGAGTGCTTGGAGGAAAATCAATAAATGCCTTTATTTAAAATGAAGAAAGATATCACATAACTTTCCACATTAGAAACTGGGGGGGGGGGGCAGGGAGCAAACTATATCCACAGAAAGGAGAAGTAAAGAAAAAATAAAGACCAAATGGAGAATAGAAAATCAATGAAACCAAAAGTTGTTTCTTTGATAAGATAAAAAACAATTAGTAAATCATTACTTAGCCTAATGTGCGCGCGCGTGCACACACACACACACACACACACACACAAAAGAATGACTGAATTACTAACATCAGGAAGAAAAGAGGAGATATCATTACTACCTTACCATAGGTAGGTAGGTAGATAGATATACACACACATACACACACATATATGTATATGTGTATATACATATATATATGGAAATACTATGAACAATTATACACCAACAAATGAAATAACTTAGTTGAAATGTTCAAATTTGTAGAAAGATACAGATGACTGAAACTGGCTTAAAAAGTAGAATATGTAAATATACTTATATTATGTAAAAAGATGGAATTGGTAATTTCAAAGTGGTATACAAAGAAAAACCAAGGCCTAAATGGCTTTATAGGTTAATTCTACCAAACTTTTAAAAAGAATTAATACAAAGACTTCACAAACTCTTGTAAAAATATACGACATATTTTCTAACTTGGTCTGTGAAGGCCAGTATTAACCTAATACCAAAACCAAAGAAGATATCATTAGAAAGGGAATTTCTGATTCTGTAGATAAGTATTGCTTCTAGAGATACAAAATCCTCAACAAAATGCTATCAAATGGAATCCAGCAATATACACACAAAAGGATTCTATGTCAAGACCAAGTGGAATTTATTGCAGTAATTCATAGTTGGCTTAACATCCAAAAATAAGTTAAAAACTAGACCTCATCAATAGAATATAGAACAAAAATTACATTATTATGTCAATAGGCACAGAAGAAGCATTGGATAAACCACTCTTTCATGATACAGGCACAGAGCAAACTAAACAGAACTTCTTAAACTTGGAAAAGCCATGTATGAAAATACCACAGCTAACATTATACTTAATGTTGAGAGACAGAAAACTCTCCTCATAGGATAAGGTATGCACTCTCTTCACTTCTATCCAACATTGTACTGGATATTCTATCCAAGGCAAGAAGAGTAATAAAAGGCATCTAGGTAGGAAAAAAAAAATCTATCTTTATTAACAGATGACATGATCTTATGTATAAACAATCTTAAGGAATTAAAACATCTCTAAGAACCAGTAAACAAATTCAGCAAGTTTGTAGGATTCAAGAACAGTATACAAAAATCAGTTGTATTTACATATACAATAAATAATTTTAAAATAAAACGATCGAATTCACAGTAACATCCAAAAGAATATACCTGTGATTAAGTGTAACAAAAGAAATTCAAGACTTGCAAAGAAATTCAAGACTTGTAAGGTGAAAACTATAAAGTATTGTTCAACTTAAAGAATATAGATAAATAAATGAAAAGACATTCCATATATATGAATAGGAAGAAAATACTGTTAATGTGGTGGTACCCTCTGCTTTAGTTTTCTATGGTTGACCAAAGAAATTACCACAAACCTGGTGGCTTAAAACTAGAGACATTTGGGACACCTAGGTGGCTCAGTTGGTTAAGCATCCAACTCTTACTTCTGGCTCAGGTCATGATCTCACTGTTTCTTGAGTTAAAGCCACATATCAGACTCTGCACTCTGCACTAGTGGAGCCTGCTTAGGATCCTTTCTCCCTCTCCCTCTTTCTCTCTGTCTCTGTCTCTGTCTCTCTCTGCCACTCCCCTACTCATGCTGTCTCTGTCTCTCTCAAAATAAATAAATACACTTAAAACATTAAAAAAAAAACTACACAAATTTATTTTCTCAAAATTTTAGGGGCCAGCAGTCCAAAATCAAAGTATTGACAGGGCAGTATTCCACTTGAAGTCGGTAGAGGACAATCCTTTCTTGCCTCTTCCAGCCTCTGGTATAGCTTCAGACCATTTTAGCTCATGGCTGTATAACTTCAATGTCTATCCCAGTCTTCATATGTATTTCTCTTCTGAATGGCTGTCTTCTTTTTCTCTGGATCTTCTAAGAATCCTTGTTAACTGGGTTGAATAATCCAGGGTGATCTTATTTCAAGATCCTTAATTACATTTGCAAAGACTATCACTTCAAGTAAGGTCTTGTTCACAGATTCTGGGGTTAGACTGTGGACATAATTTTTAAGAATCATCATTTATTTACCTGTAACACTCTCCAAGTGGATCTATAGACGGAATATATCCCCATCTATCTAGCTTTTTTGTTGTTTTTGAGAAATTGAAGAAATCATCCTAAATTTCATGTAGAAAGCAAGGAACTTTGAGCAGCCCAAACAATCCTAAAATAGAATAAAGTTGAGAGACCTATGCTTCCTGATTGCAAACCTTATTGTGATGATGTAGTAAGCAAGATGTTATGGTACAGGCATAAAGACGGACCTACAGATGAATGGAATAGGGTTAAGAGTCTAGAAATAAATCTACATGTTTGCAGCTGATTTTGTTTTCAACAACGGGCTACCACAGCAATTCATTGGGGGGAATAAGAATCTTTCAGCAACCCATGTAGGAACAATGGGATAGCCACATGTAAAGAATGAAGTTAGACCCTTCATTCACACGGTAAACAAAAATGACTCAAAATGGATCAAAGACTAAATGTAAGAGCTAAAATGGAGTCTCTTAGAAAAAAAAGTGAAGTGAATTTTCATGATTTGGGGTTAGGCAGTGGTTTCTTACTTATGTCAACAAAATGTACAAGAAACAATAAAAATAATTGTACATCAAAATTGAACCTTATGCTTCAAAGGGACACCATTTAGAAAAAAGATAACCCACATGATGTAGAAAAATACTTGCTTATAAATAGTTGATAAGGAACTTGTATTTAAAAATAGATAAAACCTTTTATAACTCCACAACAAAAAGACTCTAACTAAAAATGGGCAAAGCATCTGAATAGAAATCTCTGTAATAAAAATATACACAACTAATAAGCACTTGAAAAGATGTTCAACATCGTTAGCCATTAAGGCAATACAAATCAAGATTACTATGAGATACCACCTCAGCCCAGTTGGATTGCCATAATCATATTAACAACGATTAGTGCTGGCAAGAATGCGAAGAAATGAGACCTTTCATATGTTGTTGTAAGACTGTTAAATAATATAGCCCCTTTGGGAAACAATTTTTCATTTCCTCAAATTGTTAAAAACAGCATTTCTGTGTAACCCAGCAGTTACACAGGTGTATATCCAAGAAAAATGAAGACATAAGTTCCCACAAGAACTTGTAGGTAAATGTTTATAGTAGCATTATTCATAATAGACAATCTAAATGACTGTCAAATGATGAATGGATAAACTGCTTGAATCATAACCATCTAGGGGCACTTGGGTGGCTCAGTGGGTTAAACGTCTGACTTTAGCTCAGGTCATGATCTCATAGTTCGTGGGTTCGAGCCCCACATTGGGCTCTGTGCTGACAGCTCAGAGCCTGGAGCCTGCTTTGGATTCTATGTCTCCCTCTCTCTCTGTCCCTCCCTTTCTCGCACACACACTCTCTCTCTCTCAAAAATAAACATGAAAAAAAATTTAAAACATCACAACCATACAAAGGAATATTACTCAAGCATAAAAATGAATGAAGAAATGGTACATGCTACAGTGTGCTTGAACTTATCTCATTATGCTGTGAAAATTTAGAGCACTTAGCCACAAAATATCATAAATTGTGCGATTTTATTCGTATGGAATATCAGTAAGCAAATCTGAAGAGACAGAACATAGTTTAGTGTGTTCCTAAGAATATGGATATAAGGGATGGGATGTGAGTTCTTATGGGTACAGAGCTTCTTTGTGAGGTGATACACATGAGCTAACCTTAGATTGTGGCACAACCAACTATACTAAATATCAATGAGTTGTATGCTTTAAGGGGGTGATTTTTATGATATGTAAATTTATCTCAATAAAGCTATTATTTTTTAAAAAATAGGGTAGGAGTGTCTGGGTGGCTCTGTCAGTTAAGCATATGCTTCTAGATTTCATCTCCGGTCATGATCTCTCCCTTGTAAGATCAAACCCCACATCAGGCTCTGTGCTGGGAGTGAGGCATGCTTGGGATTCTCTCTCTCTTTCTACCTGTCCCTCCCATGCTTGCACTCACTCCCTTTCAATAAAAATAAAAATAAATAAAAACAAAAAAGATAGGGCAAGCGCTAATACCCCTGAATAATAGGTATATAATTTCCAAACTTCATGCAATAGAAATCAAAAGGTAGCAAAAATAAACAGCGGAAAGCTGGGAAATAAAATGTATGAAATAGGATAGTAGAAATAAATATAAATCTACTAATTATAGTAGAAGCAAATGGACTAAACCCAATAAAGAAATAGTATACTGGATTTCATTTAAAAACATTATGAGTATAGTTGACATACAATGTTATATTAGTTTCAGGTGTACAACTCAGGTTTTTAAATTTTTTTCTTTAAAAAAGGTTTTTTTTTCCCATTTATTTATTTATTTTGAGAGAGAGCATGAGTGGGGAGGGACAGAGAGAAGGGGAGACAGAGAATCCCAAGCAGGCTCTGCACTGTCAGCACAGAGCCTGATGTGGGACTTGAACCCATGAAACTTCTAGACCATGGCTTGAGCTGAAATAGAGTCAGACGCTTAACCGACTGAGCTACCCAGGTGTATCACTTAGTGATTCAATATCTCTGTACATTATGCTGTGCTCACCGTACGTGCAGCTGCCATCTGTTATTATACAACACTATTACAATATCGCTGACTGTATTCCCTCTGTGGTACCTTTTATTTCCATCACTTATCCATTCCACAACTGGAAGCCTGTATCTAACCACGCCTCTTCACCTATTTTGCCCTCTCCCATCCCCTTTCTTGTGGCAGCTGTCAGTTTGTTCTTTGCATTTGTAGGTCTGGTGGTGCTTTTCGTTCGTTTTGTTTTTAAAATTCCACATTTTGTGTGAAATCGTACTGGCTTGTAAAAATTTAGCTATATCCTGTTTATTGGAGATACCTAAAATTTAATAGTGCAAAAATGTGACAAGTAAAACATAGCAAATGACAACTATAAAGGAGAAGACGACCTTGCTGGTATAATGACATCAGAAAGAAAATAGTCTTTCAGAAAACAAGATGAAGTGGATTACAACAAAATGATAATAAGCTCAATTTTATCAGAAAAATGTAATCATTCTAAATTCATATAAACCTAGCAACAGAGTTTCTAAATATATAAAGCAACATTTGACAGAAATACAAAAAAAAAAAATTGACAAGCCATCATCACAATGGAGATAATGAACTTCTCCCAGCGCCTGATAGATCAAACAAAGACATCAGAAGATACCAGGCCATAAGGCAAGTCCCAACAAAGTTAAGAGAAACAGTATGATAAAACTGTATGTCTTATTGATTTGTACAAAATAGATAAGACAGAAAGAAGTTACGTTTAAGCTCCATTTCTATCTGGCAAAGGATCTTAGTTTGTTCTTTTAGAGTTTATTTTTAAAATTATCCTATTGTGGAAAGGGAGAAAGCATTTATCAAATGCCTAGTGTATACCAGTTGTTTTACTTTAAATCCACAGAAAAACCTGATGAGAATAATTATTTTCATCATTTGCATCTGAGGAAACAGATACTCAAGAAAGCTAAGTGATTCGCCTAAGTTCTGGCAAGTGATGGAGTTCATTTTGGATTCAGAGTTGTCCTGTGGAGTCCTGTACTAAACAAGCATATCTTCGAACAGAGTTTGTTTCCTGACTAGATGCCCAACTACTCCCTTGAAACTAGGCAGTGAATTTCAAGAATGGGCAAATGACAGCAATAGCACTGCTAGGAATTTACCCAAGGGATACAGGAGTACTGATGCATAGGGGCACTTGTACCCCAATGTTTATAGCAGCACTCTCAACAATAGCCAAATTATGGAAAGAGCCTAAATGGCCATCAACTGATGAATGGATAAAGAAATTGTGGTTTATATACACAATGGAGTACTACATGGCAATGAGAAAGAACGAAATATGGCCCTTTGTAGCAACGTGGATGGAAGTGGAGAGTGTGATGCTAAGTGAAATAAGCCATACAGAGAAAGACAGATACCATATGTTTTCACTCTTATGTGGATCCTGAGAAACTTAACAGAACCCCATGGAGGTGGGGAAGGAAAAAAAAAAAAAAGAGGTTAGAGTGGGAGAGAGCCAAAGCATAAGAGACTCTTAAAAACTGAGAACAAACTGAGGGTTGATGGGGGGTCAGAGGGAGGGGAGGGTGGGTGATGGGCATTGAGGAGGGCACCTTTTGGGATGAGCAATGCGTGTTGTATGGAAACCAATTTGACAATAAATTTCATATATTGAAAAAAAAAAAGAATGGGCAAATGTGTGTAGTCCTCCTCTGTAAGCAGTTCATATACAGTTCCTTCCTCTCTCCCTTCTCTTTATATAAACCCTGAATAATCACCGCCAAAATGAAGAGTTAACATTACAGCATTTGATTTAAACTATTGGCTGCAGTTTAAGTCCAGAAGAATATGAGAGCTCCCTTTACCAATATTGTGTGAACGTTAAGATGCTGTGCTTAAAGGTGGAGATGATCTCGTCTGTAAGGGATGGTACACAAAAGGAGCAGAAAATCTGAAGGGCAAGTTTGAAGAGACAGTGTTTAGCTTTCTTGGAAACAGTGGGTATGTTTTAGAGCTGAGGTACAATGACATTTATTTAGTCAGGCTCTGGGATTTAAATATGATCTTATTTATATATTTCATCAACCCTATGACAAAGGTACAGTTTCATTGCACATTCTATAAATGAGGAAACTACGACTCAGAGAACTTGGGCAACTTCACCTGATATTTCACTGATAATAAGTAGTAGAGCAGAAATAGATTACCAGAAGTGCATGTGATAATGGCGTCCACCATAATGCCTCAAAATTTGTGAATATGTTCTAATAATAAAAACATTGTTTCATAAGAGCAAATCTACAAACTATATATTAGTCATTTTTTTTTCCTTCTGGTCCAAATTCCTATTTTCATGTCAATCAGCTAAACTCTTGCACAACTTTGAACTTCAGCAGTTCCTTTTTTGGGGGGTGACTATGACCAAGATGCATATAAAAATTGATAATTGTCCGGTTTGCTGGAGAAATTCCAGTTTTTTACTCTTCGAGTATGTGGTCCACAAATGTAGGATTAGAGAAAAACTCTGTCCAAATGAGGGAATTTGGGAAGAGCTAGAAAGCCAAAATTGAGGAAGACTGATGCCTACAGAGACCAAGGTAAGTAGATAAAAGTCCGATGCAAAAAAGAGGGGATTTAGAGCTAGGCCAGCAGACTGAGTATTGACCAGCACTGAACTAGAATACATTTGTCATGTAGAATAAATGGAAGGATTTTAATCTCACTGTGTCCCAATGCTTCCTGCCTCTGTCTTCTCAAATTTCAAAAACGAAAGGGCAAGTATATTGAGCTGTAGGGGAAATATGAAAGAATTAGTCCTGTGAGAAATATCCATTATGTTCAGAATGTGTTCTAGCTGATCTTTGGTCATATCCGTAGGACACAGAGGACATCCTATTGGGTACCTGTAGCCCAGTTTTTTTTTTTCTTTTCCAGACTCTTTACCCAGGGACTACATATTATAAGAATACTAGCTATGAAAAATTCCAAGTTTCCCCTTATTTATATATTTGAGGTAAAACATGATACAGTTTTTATATGCAAAGAAAATCCTTCTCCGATCTCAAATATTTAGCCTGACACACCTGTAATGGTTTCTCAAACAACAACAGTCTAATTGCAGTGTAGTCTATGGGATTAAAAATCGAAAGGACCCAGACAAATGCTGCTTGAATCAAAAAGGATTTCATTTTATTCTTTTATCTTTTTTTGTAAAAAATGCAAAAGAAATCATCGAATTATTTTTTGGGACCAGTTTTGATTTTTTGAGATGTGTTTGCTATTTATCAAAGGTTAAAAAGTACAGCATTGTAAAGAATAATTAGAAAAAATAACCTATCATTGGTAAGTGAAAGAAATAACATTAAAAGAGACTTTGAAGCTCGCACTCCAGATGTATTGATTGACATTTTCCACAATGCCCAGAGTAATGAATTTCACATAGTTAGTGCTCATTAAATAGTTGATTTTATTTCCACTTCCTTCCCAAACCTTAGTGAGCCCAAGTTCAGTCTATTACAAGTGGGAATCCCCAGTTGTAACTGCAGGGTTGCTGGGTGCTTGTGTGTTGATGTCAGTATCTCAAATATCCTCATGTTTTACCACGCCAGACATGGGGGCGGTTTCTGTTTTATTCTAGAGAGAACAGTTTTTCTCACTTTGTTTCACAATGACTTTGCAGACGGAGAGAGTGAAAGGTGCTTTATTCTTACTGCTGCCTCTCAAATTTGCAGTAAGTCACGTGGTTTCTTTCTTAGAAACAGAAATTTTGAGCTGGAAAGAACCTTAGAAATCAGTCCTGTGATTTTATGGGCTGGGAAACATAACACCAAGGTTAAATGACTTTCTAAGGTGACAGATTCAGTTAGTGGCTGAGCCTTATTTCATTTGCCGTGTTTTTCCACTACACACATCCTATTTTACATCACATCAAAATCACTGGTCAATTCACACACACACACACAAAATAAAACTTCCTTAGGTATTTGAAGTATTGGCTTATGATGAGGGCTGCTAACACCCCATTTTGTGTATTACACATAGGTGATACTGTTATTTATTACATTACATGGCGTCCACTTGAAGACAATGAGGAAAACATGACTTTCTAGTCTTTGTATCAGAATATGTTGTCTTATTTTAAACAAGGTGATTCTCCACTGGGAACACTGAATTCTGTAATGTATCAGTTTTTCCTTTTCTCTCTGCATCTCTACACAAAAGCTCACAACAAATGTGTACCTTATTTTAGTAGAGTAGAGGGCACTGTGTGAGTCATTCTCTTGTCTTGAGTTCTGGCTCTATTTTACATCTGTATTCTTGACGGTTGTTTCTTTGACACCTATCTCTATACCGTGTTCTACTGTTCTCTGGCTGTTGTAACTTAAATCCTCTTTGTGGCGAGACAGACAAACCAGCATAGTTGAATTAGGTTGCACTGTAGTGCACACAGGTTTGCTATTTAACTATTTCTACTGTTCTCTGGCTGTTGTAACTTAAATCCTCTTTGTGGCGAGACAGACAAACCAGCATAGTTGAATTAGGTTGCACTGTAGTGCACACAGGTTTGCTATTTAACTATTTTATGATAGATTGTTCCAGAACGTATTCCATAGTCGATTTTGCATGTATTTATGAAGACTTTTCTAACTCAGTTTGACTGGTTTCTTCTCTTCAACCTTGGGCTTGCCTCATTTTGGTAAGTTCAGATCATGGAGCTGACATGAGGAAATTAAATTATTTTGTAACTTGTTGACCTAATTTGATTTTCCTGAACTATATCTGGACCCAAACTTGAATTTACAGGAGATAAATAGCAGATTTTCTATAAACAGTACCTTATATAAATGTGGAGAGATTAATGATCTGTACTTAAAATAAATCTTTTCACCAGGCTAAATGTTAGCTTTATTGGGGGTTTCTGTGGAGTTGAAAAGCTATTGGGTGTAGCAGATGAATTGCTGAGAGGAGATCCTTGATACTGGCTTCAACTTGGAAGAGTGCTCCTTTTCAAGTCTTTCACATTATTAGCAGTGAGGAATACTATAAAGGGGTAGAGCTATATGGCAGATTACAGAGCAGGTCAGAATTCCTCTGACACTCCTAATTCATGTTTTCATTTTGTTCAGAGCCTTATAATCTGGTTTTGCTTGAAAGTTGTTTTACTTTTGTAAAGGAACATTTACTGTTTCTGTTGAGGCTATTCACAAGACCACATGACCTAACAAGCAAAATACCTCACTGGTCCTATCTGAGCTTCTGCTCCCGGCTTTCCTAAGTATTCAGCCCTGCGAGCCCTTACTTGTCTGTTACATGTGGCAATATTGTAAGTTAAGAATCAGCAAATGCTTTGAGGAAACAGTGGCACAAGACTCCAGGCTGACTTCTCTTTGGTTTTCTTTGCTCCTTGATTTGGCATCTTACCTTCTGGTTGTCCTAATTGCTGTCTGACAACTTCAAAGAGTGTTCCTACTAGTGTTCCTACCTTATCCAGGTTACATAGTTAGCCTCATCAGGAAGATGAATCTGATGCAAGGTGCATTACCGTACATCATAGAATTTCTCTTGTAAAACAATACTTGGGTTTCCTATTTCAGTGACAATAAATGTCCCCTCTTCTCTTTCCTTAACTTAGGATGAGCTAGCCCCGAGTTCAAAGCTAATGGCAAAAGTTGATTTCTCTAAGCTTGGGAAATCTAAGTAGTAAAATGTAAACTCTACTGACCTCTAAGTGACCTCTGTCCTGTTGTCTTGTAGTCAGTTGACTGGATGCTTCCAATTTTTTAAAAAAAATGTTTTTTTATAATGTTTATTTATTTTTGAGACAGAGACAGAGCATGAGTGGGGTAGGGGCAGAGAGAGAGGGAGACACAGAAGCCGAGGCAGGCTCCAGGCTCCGAGCCATCAGCACAGAGCCCCACACGGGGCTCAAACTCGTCAACCGAGAGATCATGACCTGAGCGAAAGTCAGAAGCTCAACTGACTGAGCCACCCAGGCACCCCTGGATGCTTCCAGTTTACCACGGCACCTCTCAAGCTGCACCCTCTGCCTGAGGTCTTTTGAAGCTGCCTTTTCCTTCTTCAAAACTCAGTAGTCTGTGGCTCTTATTCTTGACTCTAGTTCCTTTTTCTATCCTCTGAAAGCTTAAGTGCCCCTCCTTATTAAAGCAGAGTTAGCTATGAAGTATCCTCACACTCTAAATTCTAGTCTTTTCCCCCTTCTTTGTTTTCTGTGCTCTGAGTAACTTTCTGAAATTCAGACCTTATGATGTCACCTTATTGCTCCGTACCTCTCGGGCTTTCCTTATTACCCCTAAGAAAAAGCCCAGAGTACTTGGCATGGAATCTAAGGCCCTTCGTGTGCTGGTCATGGCTTACTTTTGCAGCTGCTTTTTCGGCTTCCATCTTCATGCATCCGAAGGTCCAGTTTTTCCAGATTGTCTCATGGAAACAGAGATGTAATTTTTTTTTTTTTTTTTTTTTGGTTTTAAACCAGAACGTGTCCTATCTTTCATGCCTCTCTGCTTTGGTTATTGCTCTACTTTCTTCCTTAAATGCTCTTCCTTCTTCCTTTCCCAGAAGAAATTCTGCTGACCCTTCACGGTCCCCTGAAGTGTCATGTCTGCTGTGAGACCTTATCTTCTCCTCTCCACCAACCTGTAGAGGCTCTGGTGCCCGGACAAGTGGCAATTGCTTTACAAATGGTGGTTATCTAGACCTGAATTGCCATGAACACCAGGGTTTGGCCTGGGCTTGGGCGGATTGTTTACACAGAACTGTTTTAGGCCCTGCATGGAAGTCCCAGGGGAGACTAGTTTGTTGTTGTTGTTGTTGTTTTTGGTCATTTGGATCTTTCAGACTATATAGCATATTAGTAGCTGCCAGCTTTCCCTTCCATCTTGGGCTAACCCTAGATATTAATATAAGGGACACTGTCATTTTGAAGCACACATTTTTTTTTTCTAATCCCTTCAAAGAAACTAAGTTTTCTATAGGTCAAAGTGGGAGAAAGACTGTATGGAATACAAATATCTTATAATTGGAGTCAGAAGCTCCATCCAGATATGTAAATTTAGTTCCAAATTGTCATCAGGGTATAATCCCCAGTGGCTCCATGACTTCTTAGCAAGTCAGCTGGCTGTCAGTTGGGGGTGAATATTATTTTGCCATCAAGCTCAAGGTATTTGGGTTGTTTTTTAGATTGACATTATTTTGGGGCTTATGCTTTGACGAACTAAACTATAATGTAAACTTAGAATGTGAAACAGGCATCTGTTTGTGCCTGAAGCATTGGAAAAGTGAGATCTTAGGACCCTTTTTGTGAAGTTTCCCAAATGTATGCTGTGCTAGAAACTTGAAGAAATCAAGAAGGGAAAATGAAGTAAGGGAAAACACACAGGCACACCCTAGGGTAACTTAATAAGGTCAGAATGGAAAGAAAAAAATAACAATATTGCAGTTATACCTGGAAGAATCATAGAAAAAGGATGTTTGATGTCCCTTTGAAAAGCTGCAGGGGTCGAAGTCGTTATCTGCATTTGGAACAGGAATAGTGTTTGCACTGTGGTGATGGATGCAGAGGAATGAAGAAAACATCTGTTAGGCCATAGGCCATAGAAATTTGAAGAGGAGTGTATTTCCATGGGGAGAGTCACTGAGATCGGCTAAATCAGAAAGGAAGCCAGGACTTGATACAGGAGTGACCCACACTTGGGTGTGGGCAAATTGGTGGTCTTAAAGTTCTCTATCTGTCCTGTAACAATGGGGAAAGCAACAGAGAATCTTTCCCAACCCCTACCTTACTCATAAAGACCATTCAAAAAGGAAGCTGATCCAATGTGGCCTACATCAGACTCAAGCATTGAATTGCCAGGGATGGATGTACCTTTGCTCACCTGGGAGCTGCAGCTCTTACCGCCTTCTGTGTGAAAAGTGGGAAATCAGATAGATCGATACATTCTGGGTTCTCAAGGCTCAATAGTAGTAACACAAGGAGTTGTGGGACTGTATAAAAATAGGAAAGACTTTGGGGGACTGTGAAGGTAGCATTTGTACATCATAACATATAAGCTACTGAGCAGCAAACATATATTCCAAAGGGGCAAGGACAGGATGCAGAAAATCTTAACGGGAATAGACATGGGGCGATTGGGAGCATTCGGAGTCTTGTAAAGGAAAGATTTTTTTGAACAATTAGGGTCTAACCTCACACCTCCACACCAAGAAATCATGATTACTCTTCTCAGGAAGCTAGAAATCCCTGTTCACATCTTCCATTGGGGTTCACTATTATTTCTAATTACTTCCAAATGCAGTGAATGTGTTTTTTCAATGCCTATGTTACTTTCTCCTGAGGCATAGCACACAGAAAAGAAATTACGTGAAATAATATCACGCACAGGATCATATCATACTGTCAGGATGTTTTCACAAAATTCCACAAATGGTGCTTAATCTACCAGGATGAACTTTACGCTTTGAAATTGGCAATACATGGCCAAGCGCTGACTACAATTCCTATGTCTCTTTGGTTCCCTTTGAGACTCTTGTCCCTGAGGTTCACTGGCCTTAAATGTCTGATAAGGTGGCAGCACGCCCTCAATTTTTCAATTTTAGAAAAAGGACACATTTCACTATTGATGAGCAAGGTATCTTATCTCAGATGGCGGCTGGTACTGAATGAGCTAGAAATGAATGATGAATGCTTCAAGATTGTCTACCCTGCTGGGGATTTCCAGAGCTTTACTAAGGAGGAGGGAAAAAATGCTAGCTCTTGGCCCATGTATTGAGTTGTAAAAGATACTCTTCTAAATTAACATATTTCTCTAAATGGTCTCCATATGCTGTTTGACTTTCAGAAGTGTGGATTAGATTACAGATACTGTTAGAGCCTTATCTGGGCTAATATTGATAGCTGTCAAGGTAGAAACTTCCTCCTGGAAAACAGATTTAGTCACTTGGCAAAAACCGTCACAGAAGGAAAATCCAAGTCATCAAGTGTTAATTCCCCCCCACCCTAAACAAATGTTATCCCACCAAAAAATTTATTCCCCAGAGGACTAACATAACCTAAATTTGTTTTGTCACTTATTTATTATATGGAGAAATATATAAATAAATACAAATACAAATTTATGAATATGTAAATATATAAATATATAGTTAAACCTTTAGATTTCACCCAGGCCTTAAAGAGAGCTGAGTTTTTTGAGATGCTTAATTTGATGCAAACATTCCACCCTGGCTGATGAAATGAAAAGCAACATGAACTAACACTCTATCTATAGCACATTTTTCATTCATTGCACAGAGCTGGCCTGAGGCTTGTATTAAAAAGCACCAGATGTTTGGGGTTTTCTTTTTTCCTTTTTTGAGAAATATATTTGTCTTTGTATGATGACACATGCTCTTTGAAATGGCAAAGTATGTAATAGCACAGTTTGCCATTGGAAATCAAATTCCATCCCCAAGTCACATCTAAAGGATGAAGCTCACTGTGAGGTTCTTTAATATGATCACATTACAGTCTTGCCACTTTGAGCTTTGTGCCTCAGCCAAGAAGACTTACTCTAAAAAGCATAATGTTCCCTGAACCGTTTCCTGTTTGATTAAGGTGTTAAGTGGGATTAACATAGTTTATTACGAGGTGCCATAGTCGAAGGTCTAAGCCATGTTCTCTCTGTTCCTCGTAACTAAGAATAACAGGAGGATGTGACACACTTTTCACTTTACAGACATAAGGCAAGTTAAAATTCCTAAGAGGGAGAGGTCTCTGTGCTGCAGAAGTAGTTAGTTATTGGGCTCCTGAGAGGATGTCACTGATGATAGTGATTACCAAGGTGAATAAATAGAGCCATAAAATTATAAAATATACTCCACTGGTTGACAAAGATAAGGGAAAAACTGATAGTACAGTCAATGAGTCTCTATGGAAATTAACATTCTTACACTTGGTTAGTAGGAACATAAGTGGTGACAAACTTTAAGTGGGATCATTTGCTATGAAAAATAGCAATGGAAAAGCTATGAAAAATAGTTTTGAGCCAGTAATTCCACTTCTGGGAATTCATGATACAAATATATTTACAAGGGCCTGAATATTCATCACAATGCTGTTGTGATAGAAAAAGTAATAGAGGTATTTAATCAATAGAGGACTGGTAAAATTAGTAATTGTAGTGGAGTTACATAAGATAATGGGTGCCATGCTACCACTTGAATAAAAATAGGAATATGTATATATACACACACACCTACCTACCTACATACATATATAAACACATTGATGCAAAGTCATTTATATGATTTTTTTTAGTTTTTAAATTTTTATTTATTTTGAGAGAGAGAAAGGGCGGGGGGGAGCATGAGTGGGAGAGGGGCCGAGAGACAGGGAGAGAGAGAATCCCAAGCAGGCTCCATACTGGCAGCACAGAGCCTGATGCAGGACTTGATCCCACAAACCATGAGATCATGACCTGAGCCGAAATCAAGAGTCAGACACTCAACCGACTGAGCCACCCAGGGGTCCTGGTTTGTATGATTCCCTGTGCAGTACATCCATGAAACACTTCTGGAAGGGCACATAAGAAACTGTTAAACTGTTTATTTCAAGAAGAGGAACTGAAACCTGGAATGGGAAAATAAAATACTTTTTATTGTATTTATTATTTTTTTATATTGTCAAAGTTTCTCTATGAATTGTTTTTCAGTTAATTGAGTAAATATTTTAAGAAAATACTTTTTTCAGAAAAGTTTATTTTGGGGTAAATCCTGTCTTCTTTCTTTCTTACATTATATATTACTAAGGATAAAATCTCCCAATAGGCTAGTTAGAAGAAAAAAAAAAAGATTGTAGCCAGCTTTTAGTATAGGACAAGTCATGTTGTTAAGAATATTCATGCTATTCATGCCATACTTTTATGGCTTCTCTTCTTGGACTGGTAGATAAATAAAAGCACTGGGGTTGGGCAGAAATGCATTTACCTTGTCATGTACTGTCTGTCTTGCACCTTTGTTGCCTTCCAGAAATGTCATCATCTTTTTTTTGAAAGTTTCTCTTCCCTGCCTTCAACCACCTGTGTCTACAAGTGTTGGTTTGATTTGTTTTTTGTTTTGTTTTGTTTTTTATGAAACTATGTATGCCTCCTTGGTCAGGGTTCCCATGAGGACACTACATTTAAGCTTGGCCAATCAGGTGCTGCCCCGAGAGCTTCTAATCAAGTTAACATGAAGTTAACACATACACACACACACACACACACACACACACTCTCATGTTTAAAGAAGAGTTTCACATTAGAATGCAGTAAAACCTTGGACTGCAAATAACTTATTCTGTGAGTGTTCCACAAAAGAAGCAAACATTTCTAATAAATTTTAACTTGATAAATGAGTGATGTCTTGCAACATGAATAGTACATGACGCTGAATGTCACATGATCACAACTGAGCCAATGGTTCTTGAAATTCTCTTTGATATACGAGTGCTTTGGATTACAAGCATGTTTCTGGAATGAATTACACTCACAAACCAAGGTTTTATTGTATTAGAAATACAGTTATTTTGAAAATTGAGTGTGTATGTGTGTATGTGTGTGTGTGTGTGTGTGTTAAACATACCATAAACAGCACAAGATGCCAAAACTCTGCAAATTTTATTTCATGAGGCAAAAATTTTGACATTTCTGTTTGAAATTTTGTTTTAATTTTCTGGATTTCTTTGTAAAAAATTTTTCCTTTAAAGATTCTAGGGATGCCAAAATAAAAACTACGACTGTAACCACATTGGAGTAATATCAAAATGACAAAACTATAAAAAAAGCTATGGGAGTCATTGTTACATATTTGTTTTTTCTTTTTATTAATGACAATATGTTTTATAACATGACCTCCTCCTGGAACATGTTCTAAGAACTCACTAAATACGATTTGACAGTTTATTATTTGTTTTCACATTGCATCTACTAAGAATGAATGATCGTAGATATTTTGGGGTATCCATAAAATACGATAGGCCTAAATATTTTTATTGACTAGGACTGCTGATCTTACCTACTCCTCTGCCCCTGTAAGAAGTTTTTTTTTTTTTTTTCAGATTGAAAGTTTTCTTTTAAAAAGAATAAAACTACCAGGGGGCACCTCGGCGGCTCAGTCAGTTAAGCATCTGACTCTTGATTTGGGCTCAGGTCATGATCTCACGGTTTGTGGATTCAGGTCCCCCCTTGGGCTCTGTGCTGCTGGCAGTGCAGAGCCTGCTTGAGATTCTCCCTCTCTCTCTCTCTGTTCCTCGCCTGCTCATTTTCCCTCTCTGTGTCTAAACAAACAAACTTTAAAAAGAAGCCACCATGATGTGTTCTAAATCCAAACTTAATTGTAATAGCATTAATTAAAATAACATGGAAATGACAGAACATCCCCCAGTAGAGGATTTTTTGAAGAGTAGAGGAGGGGATGAATTGTTTCTGGATGATTCTCCTGAGAAAAGAGAAAGCCTAGAAATGTTGGTAGGATCTAAGTAGGTGTGGGAAAGGGCATTTTCAAATAGGCTGATCAAAACCTGGGCTCTATTCCCTTGCCCAAATTCAGAGACCTATTGGAGGGGGAAGTGAAGAGAGAGACCAGCTAGACTGGAACAGGACAGATGGTCCCAGCTGCAAAGTCCTGGGAGATGCTTTTGGAGTTGTATGTTTGGACCAAATTTAGAAGGAGCCATCAATGACATGATGATGATAGCAGTGTTTCAGCAAGAGAGATATAGTGACTTGGTGGAAAATGAAATGAACTGGGGAGAAAGCTGTTTTACATAACCTAGACTTACAGTTCACAGGAGCATATAAATGGGGGTAGTGACAGAAATTTGTGACTAATTAGTTAATGTAATAATTAGGATGATGGTGATGATGACTTAACATTTGTTTGTTCAGTATTTACTCTGGGAGCAATTCTGAGTTGTAGAGCAAAGTGTATTATTTTGTTTTCGTGGTAACATGAGAAAGCTCTTATTTGCCCCTACTTTGTACAGGTAAGGGAACAGAGGTTCAGAGCATTTACGCAACTTGTCCAAGATGCCCAGCTGTGAATAGAGGCGCCAGGGTTTCATACTAGGCTGTCCGGCTTTCCCATGCTGTGCTGTCTAGTAGGATTTGGTGGCTTGACCCCCTTCTCACTCCTTCTTTCCCAGCCGTCCCCTACCACTTGACTCCTTGTTAACTCTTCTCTAAATAGGCTGCCTCTTTGCTATTCTGAACGTTTTCCTAATTTAGCTTTTTCTGCTCTTACTCCTTCTGTCAAGGATGCCCTTCCCTCAGAGAGCCACAGAGATTTTCCTTCACTTTCTTCAGGGACCTTCTGGAGCCATCTCATCAATGAGCAATTTTTTTTTTTTACTTTCTTAGGCAAAATAGCTTCCCCACTCTCCTCATACCTTCATCCTGCTTTAGTTTTCACTGCAGAATTTATCCAACCTGACAAAGTATTCAACGATTTGTTGAATCAGCCCCATAAGAATTTAAGGCCCGTAGTAGTAGCAGATTGAGTTGCTTGGGTGGCTTAGTTGGTTAAATGTCAGACTCTTAATTTCAGCTCAGGTCATGATGTCATCATATTGAGATCAAGCCCAGCATTGGGTTCCACGCTGAGCATGGAAATTGCTTAAGATACTCATTCATTCATTCATTCATTCTCTCTCTCTCTCTCTCTCTCTCTCTCTCTCTCTCTCAAAAAATAAGAGTAGGAGATGGTATTTTTCTCATTCTAGTATGCATGTGAATATCAGACTCAGAGCAGACATTTAGGAAATATTTGTTCAAAAAAATGAACAAGGGGAACAGACAAAATTTTTGGACATCAGATTTAAGGAGATGTTTAAACCTAGACCTCTCCATTAGACAGTCAATTCCGTGATGGCATCAGTCATGTCTCTTCAGTTTTTTATCTCCAGTGCCTGAAACAGCACCACAATAGCATTACATGTTCTGTTAATAAAACCAATGACTTTTCCGGGCATGATAATGATACCACAGCACACATGTATGTAAGCTTCGCCTCCACCTACCTCAGATGGTCCCTCCCTCAGAGTTACCCTTTTCCCGTCTGCTCACATTTTTTAGTTTGATGATCCAACTAATTGGCACTCTAAGATCCTGGGTCCCTCATTTATTTCTTAGATGAATTACTTTCCTGTCTTTGTACCATGTATTGGCTTTCCTTTATTATTATTTTATCTTTAATTTTTTGGAGCATTCATGTCTTGTCTTTGTACTTTGATGTGTTCATTCATGATTTATACCACTCTAAGTTTTCTTTGTATCATTTCCAAGAATATGCACGGGAATGAAAAGAAATGAATAGTGCATCCAATGGTGAAAAAACTTTGGTGACAACAAGGGAAAATGAAGATAAAATATCTGTGCTTCAAGAGACAGTGTGAGCCACCTGAAGATTTAACTAACTGAAATGGGAGTAACGTAATAGACCCCTCACTCCAAATACTAAAAGCCCTTTGTACTAGAAAAGGTTTGAAATGTATAGAATCTTCTAAGTGAAGAAAGTGAATAAGAGAATTCCCATAAGATTTTCCTGAGTGTAACTTTGATTATTCTTTACTTGACTAGCTTTCATTGAGGGGAAAAAAAAATTTAGATGAAATATCTCAACTATAAAATCACATAGAATACTGCATAAACATGACTTATTAATGTGTATGCTTTAGCACTTCCTTTTTGTGTCTCTGAAATTATATATTTGCTATTCTCTGTCAGGGTATATGATACTAAGGAGTAGGAGCCATATTTACAGTATTTGATTGCCTTAGGAAATGCTTCCCCTCTCTCATGAATAGGCATCTCCCATATACGTTCTATCAGAGGGAGTGACTGTAGACACTGAGAAGCCTAGAAAAGGAGGCTTCATGGAAAGATGAGGTGTTCACTTTTGCTGATGAGAAAACAGAGACAGCTGTGGTCCAGTCTGGAGCTTGTGCTGGTGCACATGAGAGATGCACATCCTTTGAGAGATGATACGCTGCCTCTTAAGATCTAAAAGTGTCTTTTAAAAATGCTCAGTAAATCACTAAGAGAATGCATGTGGCAAACTAGATGAACATAACCTGTTCACTCAAGATGAATGGTTTGGTATGTTAACCTAATTGCTTATGTCCAATCCGTTGGAACAGCTTCCTACCTAGAGAGAGTGACAGATCCAATCTCAAAGTGATCTGAGCAGGCCTTTAGAGTAGACGCTTCCTGTTCACAATTCACTTTCTGAGTCCTATAAATTTATTTAAGTCTCTCCAGGTAGATTTTGGCCCACCACATTGTACTCTGGCAAGTCGGGATCGCTATCCATTTTATGTATCTCTTGAGAGAAAAGCTCACCCATAGCAGACATCTGTTTGCTCTTGGCGCTGTGTTTCTTCCTGGGCTTGCCAACTTTATCCGTTTAAACATGGCATTTAAACTATCCCTTCAGTATGACAGCCTAAGTTGGCAAGTGATGAAATAGAATAATCGAAGTAAAACTGAGCAAAAAATAGTGCTTGAGAATAAGAAAGCAGGTCAAAATGGTGTGGATATACATGTCACACTCAGAAAGACATTAGACCTGTGAGTCCTTGCAGTTTTGTTTGATAAAAGTCTTCATGATAAGAACAATGTAAGTTAATAAAAAATGTGTTAAACAGGAAATCCCTATGCTAAAAGAAAGAATATACTGCTTGTTGATTTAATGTAATTCATCACTAAAATAAGAGACTCTAAATACAGAGTAAAAAGCAAATACTAATGAATTTTTAAAGGTGAACTGAGAAGGTGGACAAATTTTCCTATGAAACATTAAAATTAAAAAATTACACTTCCTAGATTCACTAAAAGTTAACCTAAAGCCAGTTTATAAGTATAATTTCAGGGGCGCCTGGGTGGCTCAGATGGTTAGGCGTCTGACTTCTGCTCAGGTCATGATCTTGTGGTTCATGACGTTCATGGGTTTAAGCCCCCCAGTGGGCTCTATGCTGACAGCTCGGAGCCTGGAGTCTGCTTCAGATTCTGTGTCTCCCTCTCTCTGCCCCTTTCTCTGTCTCTCTCTCAAAAACATTTAAAATATACATATATATATATGTATATATATTTAAATATATATATATTTTAAATATATATATATAATTTTATATATTTTTATAATTATATATATAATTTCATCTATTTTACAAAAGTTCTAATGTGTTTTTGACAATTAATTTGGGAATAAAAATAACAGGGACAACCACAAGAAAAAAAGGAGATCTGAAACTTCTTCTAAGTGATAAAGACTTCTAACAATATAAAATCATTAAGTTGTTTTGATAAACAGAAGTAATTAACACCTACACTTGACTGGTGCCCTAAAGTAGGTGGGAACTAAGTTTCTGCGTTAAGACACTAGAGTTTCTTATGAGAAATGCCACGTTGTCCTTGTTGTGGCCATGTGGACTCAAAGAGGCAACATTTGGAAGTCTCATCGTAGCACATTATTTTCAAATATTCTGAAAAATGACCTTTAGCTTGAAATTACTTTTTAGCTTAAGAATATCAAAGCCTCAGGGGCATGGGTGGCTCAGTCAGTTACACGTCAGACTTTAGCTCAGGTCATAATCTCATGGTTCGTGAGTTTGAGTCTCGCGTCGGGCTCTGTGCTGACAGCTTGGAGCCTGGAGCCTGCTTCAGATTCTGTGTCTCCCTCTCTCTGCCCCTTCCCTGCTCACGCTCTGTCTCTCTCTCAAAAAATGAAAAAAAAAAAAACATTAAAAAATTAAAAAAATAAAAAGAATATCAAAGCCTCAAACTACCTAGTCAGGAATTTCTGTGCATGTGCGTGCATGTGCCTCTGTGCGTGTGCATGCGTGGGTAAGAGTGATGTAAAGCAACAAATTAAATCTTTTTCCCTTTCTAGAGTAACACAGCTGCCATTGAAAACTCCCTTCGCATCACTTTCAGGGATAGCTTAAAATGAGAAAGAAAGCTAGTGGGAATTAAACCTGAATTCAAAGAACACATCAGCCAGCATAAGTGAAAAAGCTTTGTTTAGGAAGGAAACAAGGAGAGACCTAAAATGGATTGTTTATTTCTATTGTGCACAGAAAAGAATTGCGATTTGGAATTGTAAATGCCATCGGAAATAACCACCTTTCGGGTACTGATACATAAGGAAAAGGCCTAAATATCTAAAAATTAAATCCCATTGTCAGATGCATAACAATAAACAATGAGAAAGTTAAAAATGACTAGAATTTTCAAAGCGCTGAATCTCTGCCATGACCAATAAATGAGATGACTCACTTTAAAACTATAATTGTCTAGTGTTGCAGGAACTGACCATTTGCTTATAAAAAGAGTACCAGTTAGAACAGGGTAGCAATGTCTTCTGGACTAAATTATTGGAATGACATTCAGGCTTCCTGAATACAGATTTGATAGTTCCAGCCTTGCCAGGTTTTTCGGAGTTGTTTAGTTCTTTGGTTTAAAAAACAAACAAACAAACAAATGAAGAAACCTCAACTTCGACGTCTCTCTATGCCTTCAGTATTCGGAAGTACATCCCGAGCACCTTATGTTGTCTCTGTGGTCACTTGTGGCCTGTCTTTAAGAAAGAATTATCTTCTCACCTTCTCTTACATAATTTCTGAGCTTCTTTTCATGACAGCTGTCAGATTCACATTCAGGGCACAGCTACTGGAACATTAATGCCCCCGTTTAATGGTGCTGACAGCCCCCCCTCCCCCACCTCCAACCGCCTAATTCAACTGCTCTGGCTCACGCTTCTCTTCCCGCTTCCCCTTCTTAGGAGCAAAATTCATATCTTTGAGGAATTAGAAATGAATGGCCTATTTAAAATGAAGCTGCTTTGGGGGTAACGCGTTAAGACCAAACTTTAGATTGCAATCTATTCAACTGAATAGATCAATGACAGGCTTTTAAATCTCATCCTGTGTTAGGGCTCACTACAGAAACAAGGGAATTTTAAATAACTGTACTGGAGAGGAGAAATCGCAGCATAAATGGGAGACTGAGAAGACAAACTTTCTAGACCTCACAGCTGCGCCATGAGCTGGCCTGGCTGGCTTTCTAACCAGGTGGGGAAAAAAAATAGAAAAGCCTGTCAATAACTTTCTGCCTTGAAGCTGCAAAATGTGACAAGATTGATAAGTTTTTTACGGAGTTACATTTTGAAAGGAAGGTAGAATCTGTAAAAAGAGGTCCCATTTATCAGACGTGGTATTGAAGTCACTGCCGTATTTGGCCTGCCTGATTAGGTCCTCATCCTCTTAACCCAGGAGTCATCCCTCCTAAGCCCTTATGTGTCTGCTCAGGCTTTGCCTTCATGTTCTGTCTCAGGGTGACCTGGGTTTGGAGGACTGGGGGTCTATGGAGAGTGTATGCAGTATGTCCCACATGCAGCTTTCCAGAAATCTCTCTAGAGGTCCAGCTGTGATCCTGTTGACACCCAAGTCCCCAGGCCTGGATCCCTGTTTTGGTGTAGCTTTTGCTGTTGTCTGGTTCTTAGTCCTGAGCTTGGGTCCTGACTTCCACAGCTCTGCAGCAATTGATAAAAACTTCTTTTTTGTCTCTCTCTGACACCACTGCCTGCTCACTTAGACTTGGTTTTAGCTCATGTTCCAAACATGAATAACTTTATATTCTGAGTCTCGGACGTCCTCACAAGAATCTGTCAATTTGGGATCTGCTTTCTGGAAACTTTGGCTCCGTACCTCCCACCACTTAGCTGCTTCTTTGTCTATCTTTTAATTTTCATCAGATTCAAGGGCTTCCCTGTCCAGCACCACACTGCTAACATATGGGAATTTTTGACACCTTGTTTTATTCAGGGAAAATGTAAGCCAATAGGTTTGTTAAATAGTTGATTGTTGAATTTCCATTGTATATGCATTGCTATAGTTGGCCCTAAGCCTAAGTCATAAGTCTTCAACAAAGACAGTAGAAAAATCAAGTCATAATGATAGAACAGTATCATTTTGTAGCGTTTGGACCTAACTGGTTTATATATGTTTAGTATGTTTTAATTTAGCTCTAGATCATTGGCTTTAGCCATGTTTCTGACAGGAGAAAAGGAATTTCTCATGTATTACACAGTATAAGCTCACATTGTCACCAAATGTAAGTTGCCTAATTGGCTCTTGCTAAATACATCATAAGGACTTATTAGGAGCACCCTGCCTGCAATTATATGAAGCGGGACAGGGGAACTGAGCCAAACACTGCACAAGTTGTAAACATTTGTCTTCATTAAGATCTAGAATCAGAGCCAAAGGAAAAAGAAAGATAATTGCTATGGAGCAAAAACCCATGGACTATGAAAAGGGTGTTGGGAGAGAGGATAGGGGTGTTTTTGAACAATTACTAGAAAACGTAATTCATGACACTAAAGGAATTGGTCAATAATTAGTTGTCAGACAATAAATTATGGCCCTAAGTAGTTTGTATATTCCTGTTAGAAGTATGATTGTGGACTGGAGAATCTTTGAATACAAGAATATTAATTGACTTCATTATGAAGCAAAGCTGGGGATTTTCACATCTTCACAACAATGTCTCAAAGTTAAATAAACTGATAGATTCTTGATTACAAGTCAAAACTACAATGAATCAAAACTTGGAAGATATTCACATCAATTTCCTCATGTAATTGAATGTATGATAAACAAAACCCTACGGTTTTATAACTTGGATGGCATATTTATACACTTAAACTTCAAACATGAAGATCAACAATTAGGTTCTTCCAGTAAAATAACTTGTCATAGCATGAGGAAGTACATTTTATTGTGGTTTCATTTTTATTTAGCTAAGTTACTACTGATCAGTTATCAAGAAAACCTACATTTGTTAACAGGCTAGGCTACAAATTAAAATGCTTAGTAAAAAATTATATTTATTTAGAGGCACCTGGATGGCTTAGTTCGTTGAGCATCCAACTCTTGATTTTGGCTCAGGTCATGATCTCAAGGTTTCATGGGTTTGAGCACCACATCGGGCTTTGTGCTGACAGCATGGAGACTGCCTGGGATTCTTTCCCTTTCTTTCTCTCTGCCCCTCCTCCACTCACGACGTCCATCTCTCTCTCAAAGCAAAGCGAAACAAACAAACAAAAACCTTAAAAAATTTTCTATTTATTTTTAGCCCAGCTAATTTCTATCTGAAGCTATATTTAAAAATTTGATGAGAAAAATTACTTTCTTAAGCTTTAATTTTTAATATTGAGAACAAGAAAGAATAGGGAAAAATAGAATGGAATATTGAGAACCACCACATGTATATCTTTTTCTTCTAGTTTGATGCCCATAATAAATTTCAGCTAACTTTTCCATTAGAAAATCTTAACTTTTTTGATGGGACATTTCTTTATTGGGAAATATAATGTATTTTACTGAAGCGTTAGTTACCGACAAACTGGTGAATCTCCAGTTGATGACAGGAAACCCTCACTGTGAAGGTAACCAGTATTTATGCAAACACGACAGGGCAAAATAAATTTACCAATTGGTTCTCTTCCTCTTCACCAGGAGATGAAATAGGCAAATGTAGGGCATTCAGAACATACTATTCTCCAGGGTGCCTGGGTGGCTCAGTCAGTTAAACTTCATAAACTTGGCTCATATCATCATCTCGCGGTCCGTGGATTCGAGCCCCACGAGGGGAACTGTGCTGACAGCTCAGAGACTGGAGCCTACTTCTGATTCTGTTTCTCTCCTTCTCTGCCCCTCTCTCTCCCTCTCCCACTCACACTCTCTTTTAAAAATAAACATTAAAAAAAAAAAGTCCAAATTTGAAATTAAGTTAAATCCTAACAGGTATTCCAGCTTTGGTTTTTCTTATTTAGCAAAAACAAACAAACAAAAACCAACCAAACAAACAAAAAAACCCAAAATGTTATTGTTTCAAAATAGTGTCAGTAAATGTTCAAATTTTCTAATTCCTTAAGAGACTATAACATTTTAACCAATGTATATGACCAGGGTCATCTTTATTTAAATGTCTAAAAATTTAACAAATTAGTTTCTAATTGATACATTTTAGAAGTTAAGACTAAATTAGTATTGTTTTTTGGTCAGTAGGGCAATCTGGTTGCAAAATCTATCACATAAACAGCATCTTGTCAGCTTACTTAGCTGACCAGGCAACTATACCCAAGAGTTAAGTTAAATTCAGTCTAATTAAGAGTTGACAGATAATGAAAATCTGTAATAAGCTGTAATATAGAGACATTGAATTGCACTGTCATTGGGCCATTAACAAGGATAAATACATTCTATACAGTGTTTTCTCTCTTCATTTTTAGATATATGCAACATCACTAGTCTTTAGATCTGAATATATATATATATATTTAATTTTTAATGTTTATTAATTTTTGAGAGACAGAGACAAAGCAGGGAAGGGGCAGAGAGAGGAAGACACCGAATCCAAAGCATGCTCCAGGCTCCGAGCTGTCCGCACAGAGCCCAACGTGGGGCTCGAACTCACGAGCCGTGAGATCGTGACCTGAGCTGAAGTCGGACGCTCAACCGACTGAGCCACCCAGGCGCCCCCTGAATATATATTTGAAAATAAATTATTTTAAGTGCTAAAATTTGAATATGTGAATTAAATACTTGTTTAAAATTGGTGTATAATAATAAAAAGTAATACCTAAAGAAAGAACTGGAACATGTGTATTGGATTCAGAAAATATATGATCCAGTCTCTGCCCTTGCGAATTTAATACTAATGTAGAAAACCCACAGCTAGACCTTACACACATTATCTCAGAGGTCTATGAGGCAAGAACTATGGATGTTTTGTAATTTCCATGACTTTCCACAGAACTTGGTATAGAGCAGGCCATTAAATATTTGTTGATTTAGTTAATGATGAGGGAGAGCTTTGTTTAGCAGAGGATTTTAAGTGCAGGCGTTAAGTTTGGATTTGATATTTTGAGCAATAGGGAACCATTTGACCTGGAGAGTATTTAAACAATATTTAAAATAAGTTTCATGCCTGTTTCTTACTGCTTTATTTTATCCTATCGGTTCTACCTCCAGAGTTATCAGTTCTGTTTGATTTTCTGAGTTCTTACTGTTTCACCCTAGTTTCTGCCAATTATCACCTTTAAGCAGAACAAGAGAGACTGTGTTAAAACCAGATTGCTTAGATTTCACTTCTGGTTTTATCACAGATTGTTATACGACCTTGACCATATCACCTTATCTCAGTTTTCTCATCTGTGAAAGGGGGCAGTTCCTACCTCACAGGTTTGTTGTGAGGATTAAATGTGTTAATAAATGCAAGCCCTTGGAACTGTGCCTGGCTCACCTGGCACCTGGCAGCTGCTGAAGCTGCTGTTCATTAGCCTTCTAACTAGTCTAGCAGCCCCTAGTTTCGTTCCCTTCTAATACATTCTCTCTCTCTTTTAAGGACTCCCCTTTGCCTTCAAAGTAAGTGTAAGCTTTTAAACATGATTATTAGATCTTTCACTGCAAGTGGCTCCAGTCCCTTGCCACTTAGCCCTAAACCCCCACACTTGCACCCTTATCCCAGTCATAATGAAATTTTTAGTGTTTCTCACCTAAGACCAGTTCCCTGTTGTCTCTACGCCTTTGAAGAAGCAATTTCCTCTGACTGCACTCCACTTTCCCACCCCATCTCCGGTGGACTTCACTTGTCTAACTCCAACTCATCCTCCTCATACTAACTGCCATTATTCCAAGCCATGTATCTTGGCCCCTTAGCCTAGATTGAGCTTCCTGCTCCATCACATTTTTATCCTATCTTCTTTAATAGTGTCTCACCTCCATTAGATTGGACACTATCTTGATCGATCATATCTCCACAGGATCTATCACAGAGATTGACATATAGTACATGTTCAAGAATACTTTGTATATGCATGAAAAAATGGATGAATAAGGGTTTTTCATAAGCTTCAAAAGTTCATGCCGAATCTAAATTGTAAACACCTCTGCAGCCTGAGCTTCTGGAGCTCTCTCCATTTCGCTTTATCCCTTAGAAGTGGGCGGCTGCTTCTGTTTCCCTAAATACAGTACACTGTTGCATGGCTTTACAAATGGCTTCATGCTGTTCCTTCTGTCTAGAATGTTCTTCTTCATTTGACACTTGTGGCAAGGTCCTATGTGTCCATGAATGAACAGCTCCAAGGCCAACTCTTCTGTGAAACCAACATTACATTTCCCCCACCTCCCTTCTCTGAGCTCTACTTTGACTTTATGCATGCTTCTGTGATTTCATTGTATAACACCCTGTTATACATACAGCCTGCTTGGATTGTGTGAATCTTGAGGGGATGATTTAAGCCTTCTTATTCTTTGTTTCCCAGAGCCTATAGAGTACCTGGCACACATCAGTATTTCAACAGTAGAAGTTGAACTGGAAGTTGAATGTCATGGTAGCCCAAAGAGGTGATGTTAAGGAGACGCTGTTGTGTAGTTCCAGATGTGATGGGTTAATCCAGAGATGCCAGAGTTCATGTGGAGAGTTGTATTATATAGGAAATAAATTGCTGATGTCAGATGTAAGGAAATTAAGAGAGAAGAGACTATATGATAAGTGAGTGGAACATATAACATAGTATTTTCTGTTCAGCATAGAACATCTACCCCACAGTAAGAATTGCTTTATTGTTAGTAGCAAGTCTGATATGTGACTATCTAACAGCAAATATATGTTGTATGTGGACATTTTCTTTCTCTCCAGGATCCTACCCTTATTTTAAAACTCTCATTAGCATTGTTTTGAATATTGACATGTGAGGATTGTGAATTATAATTTTAATTGGTTCTGGTCACCACGGAATAGAATCATTTCCTCAAATACTGTGGATTTGATCCTGTAGCATGGCTATTATGGAAGACAGTCCCTAAAGTCAAACTTGTTTTAAAAAATATGCTTATCTCATGAAAGAATGGCATTAGGCAGGACAGTTTAACATGTCAGTTCTGTTTGTAATTCAAAAAATGAGCATGAAGTCTTATGAAAATACAATGAAATTTATTTTAAAAAATTTTAATGTTTTTATGTGTTTTTGAGAGAGAGAGACAGACAGACAGACATAGCATGAGTGGGGTAGGGGCAGAGAGAGAGAGAGAGAGAGAGAGACACACACACACACACGCACACACACACACACACACACACAGAATCCGAAGCAGGCTCCAGGTTCTGAGCTGTCGGAACAGAGCCCATCGCGGGGCTTGAACTCGTGAACCACCAGATCATGACCTGAGCTGAAGTCAGACGCTTAATCAACTGAGCCACCCAGGCACCCCAAAATACAATGAAATTTAATGTGAATGTTTAACCCCAAATACCCTCATGCCAACATCCAATTGACACGTGTTTGGCAAATGTGCCAGACTCAAAACCTTGAACCCAAACATTTTGCAAAAGCATATGTATATGTTTTATTAAAAAACATTACAGATGTATTGGACAGACTCTACAATTGAATCTGTAAGCAGAACAAGTAGAAGATCAACATGGTGGTTAAGATCATGGGCTCTGGCATCAAACTTTTTGAGTTCAAAGTTCCACCCCTTGTTTCTATGGGACTTTGGGCAAGTTGCATAATGTGTTTTCTCATCTGTAAAAGTGGAGAGAACAACAATACCAAACTTCAAAGAACAATTGCTAGGTTGATAAAATAATGCTTTAAAATGTGTCTGCCACATTGTAAGGCATCAATAAATATTTGCTGTTGTTGATATTATTTCTACATGAAGGACCATTAATAACCATAAAATCAAGTCATAAAATGCAAAGCAAATTTGTTAAGGTGAATGTTATTAAAAGAATGGTTCTCTCTTTTATTCATTCGGTGCTAGATGCTGAGGGTAATGCTCCAAGTGAACCCTTTGATTTAGTTTCACACTACACTGTGTATGAGTATTAGTAACTCTATATTATAAAAGAGGAGAGTAAGACTTGGGAAGGTTTGCAACACTTGCTTAAGTTCACATGGCTTGTCAGTACACAGCCAGATTGCAAACTCGGGTATGTTGGACTCCTAAATCAGCACTCTTTGCATACTTTGCTGCAATTCAGAGTCCATCAGAAGGGAAGTCAAGAAAATATGCTTTTATTGAGAGCTGGTTAATTTCAGGGGTCCCATGCTTCCCATTAATCTACGTTCCATTCTCAACTTTTGATCAAGCAGATGTCTTTAAGTTTTTTTTAATATTTATTTATTTTGAGAGAGAAAGAGAGAGAATGCAAGCAGGGGAGGGACAGAGAGAGAGGGAGACATGGAATCCAAAGCAGGCTCCAGGCTCTGAGCTGTCAGCACAGAGCCGGATGCTGGGCTAGAACTCAAAATCTGCAAGATCGTGACCTGAGCAGAAGTCTGAGGCTTAACTGCCTGAGCCACCAGGTGCCCCTAATCAAGCTAATTGTGGGCCAAAATTGAGTGGGGGAGGGGAAAGGATCTACTCTTTATGGTTTTTCTCTAAACTAGCCCTGGCTTCCCAAAAGGAACAAGTAACCTTTGTGCAAAAGTTGAAAAGATGCCCTTAGTTCGTTGTTACACGTCTTCATAAAAAGTCTGGGGCTCAGGACCTTTGCATAGCAAACTGCTTTTATGTAGGAAACTTCTCCCTCTGTTTCATGAGACTGTGAATGATATCAAATTGAGGAGGAAGAAAGAGGCATGTAAACCAAAATGAGAAGCAAGGCAATGTCCGGAAATTAAAGAACTAACATAAATTTCTGCAAGGCCAGAGGACACAGCAGAGTCTATTAGATATTATTCTATCTTTAAATTGATATTATCTTCAGGGAAACATTGAGCCACACCCTAAACAGAAGCTCTCTGGTGAACATACTCTGCTCCTAACAACAAACGGATACACCATGGTCCACAGTCTCTGTTCTATGCCCCTGCCCGCCCCCCCCCCCAATGCCCTGTCCCCCCAAAGTCCAGCAATGTCAGGACTTTTCGTGGCTATGGTTTTCCTGGCTGCTCAGCTCTAATTTAATGTCTCTGGTTTTTAAACCTAATATCCAACCTCTCCCTTGACCTTCTATGAGAAAAAAACCTTGGTTCCCACTCCATCCCTCTTCTTTGTTGTGCCAATAAAATTTGTTTAGATAATTGCCAATGTTTCTCCAAGACAGACTTCCCAGTTTGTTCATGTATATGTTTGTGCTCACTTTCTTGCCCTCTGCCACACCGCTCCCTCCCCTGGCCAAACACAAAACCTGGAAGGTTGTGGGAAAAAATAGCTTTCAGTTTTTGGAAAAGAAATGGAGCTTGCTCCATGCATGAGACAGGCAGGTGATGGACTGATCTAAATATGTAGGGAAATAATAATCAAAATAAATTATATGAGCAACTATCTAAGATAGTTCATATTGATTATTTCCTTTAATCCTTACAGTGTTTAAAATTGGTGCTCATATTTTCCCAATTTTACAGATGAAGGAACTGAGGCTCAGGAAGGCTAAGAACAGGGTCATAGAATCTATGGTGTGTGATGTGGTAGGGGTTCCCTTTCAGAGTAGTACCACTGGACACGTGTGGGAGGGACTGGCCATGTCTTCTTTTTGGATCTGGGTGCCGATTACATAGCGGTGTTGACTCTGTGAAATTTCATCAAGGTTGTTAGCCTTATATGTATATTATATGCCACTAAATATTTACACTTAATAAAGTAATAATTTTTAAAATAACTTGGTCAAGGTCTCCGTGGAAGAGGTGAAATAGCATCTATCTCCAGATAGAATCTTTCTGTCTCCAGAACCCCAAGATTTAAACTGAACAACACCGCTTTCTACTTGATAGCTGCAGGGAACACTGGATAATATACAGAGTATGGGCCCAAATCCCCTGAAGACCTGGGGTTTTGCCATCCGGTTAGTGTCCTCATGGAAGTGGACAGCTCCCTGATACAATGGGAAAAAGTTAGGCACACAGTCACTGCAGGAGAAATATTTATTGTGCATTTGGGAAAAGAGGATGTAGAAGTTCAAATAGTCTCCACAGTTGCTGCTATAGGAAGCAAGACATGGTTCCCAGGGGCTCAGAGACTCTTAGAGCATCATGACTCGGCACCCAAAATTGAGGTCAGATTTTCTTCTTTCCTAAATCTGGTTCCAATGTACTCGGTTGGGCTATACTTCTATGACCCTGGACTGGACGGTAGATCAGAAGTGAGGCTAACCTTTGGGTCTGTGCTAAATTGTCCCTCCCCAAACCCCCCACCCACTCCAGAAAGCAAGAAAGCAAGGAAGAGCAAAAGAGAGAAAGAGAGAAAAAGAGAGAGAGAGAGAGAGAGAGAGAGAGAGAGAGAGAAAAGAGAGAGAAATAGACAGGAAGAAAGAGAGAAAAGTGAAAGGAAACAATATCTAAAACAAGGTGCAATAAAAAAAAAAAAGATCAGAGAAGCTTCAAACCAAAAGTGCTAGTCACAGAGGGGAAAACCTATAGGGTACAGCAGGCTTGAAATCAAAGAAGACAAAACAAATCAAGCAGCTCTCGTTTTTACAGGCAATGTTGGTAGAGACTTTTGAGGTGCTATCATTTTATCCCTGAGTGACAGCCGACAGCGTAGGTCACCATTTGATTTGGGCGACTCCAAGGCAGCCTCTCATGGGAGGTGTGTTTCCTCTACTTCCTGATTCTGTAAGTGCTGCTTGTCTTGCAAGGGAAAAAAAAATGGGTCATAGAAATAAGGGTTTTTTTCCCCTTAAAATTCCTAATAAAGTGTTCTTACAAGTTCTTTCTGCCCAACCACAGTGACTTAAAGCACACAGGTTCCACTGAAGCCTTTACGAAGTCTCTGACACCTGCACGCGGCTCTGTTTTCACTGTGGACAAATACCGGAAAATAGGGGCGCTCCACCGGTCCCTTTCCCATAAATGCTTTCCAAGTTGCACAGACAAATAACCTTCATATTTTGTCTGCTGAAATATTTATTTCAGCGTCCCTCTGAGTCTGGCAGGTCTGAGCTCAGCCAGGTCATGTTTTCCTTCCCTTCTGCAGAAGCTGCATAAAACCTCAGGTCAGAGAAGGCCACTGCACTGGGGGATCGCGACAGCCCTGCCTTCTACTGCGGTGGCCTGAAATACTCCATCGAAGACTCTACAGGGCTCATCTTGTGTCTGTTATTGTAGATACACAGGAAGTGCTAACACCAGTTCATTTTTCTACCTAAAGGGAGAGGCCCCAGCACTTAAGGATGACCCATTGAGACTCCATCTAGGAAGTTAACATAAACCACATGTTAGTAAGTGAAACTCTCAAATTGATGCTGAAGAAATCTAAAAAAATAAAATAAAGGAAAGCCATAAGACAAAATTATTGTGGTTACCAAATGTAATCAGAACAGAGACGAATAAAGAGGAATAGCAAAAACAAAGAATGTTAACTAAATCTAAAAATCGGTGTTGTGAAAGGCTTAATGAGACATTTTGAATGTGCTAAAATGATGACAATGATCTTTTTTTCCCCCTCTTAAAGTGCTGTCATAAAGTTGAAAAAAGTTGTACGTAAAGCGAGCAGTGACTGTCAACATGTGCCAGAGAAGGTTCTAAGCATTTTTCTTAGATGATTTATTTCCCTTCTGTTTTATTCCTCACAACCACCTGTAAGGTAGGGACTCAACCCCACTTTACATATAAGGAAATTGAAGTAAAAGGAAGTGAAAATTTCTTGTCCATAGTAAGTTAAAAATTTCTCTTCATTTCAAGTCAGGATTAGAGCTCAGCCATTCTAGCTCCAGAGATACAGCGTGAGCGCTACTTTTCACAATTAGCCTCACTGCCCAGAGGAGTCCCAAGCAAGATCTAAACTGGTGGGATTTGACCAGGTGGGGGCAGCAGGAGCTATTCAATGTTTGGGCCACAGGGATCTCTCTAACATGCAAATCCACTTACTTATTCTCCTGCTTAAAATCCCGTAAGAATAAAGTCCAAACTTCCTTGTAAATGTCATAAAGCCCTTCACAGTCTCTGCCCATCTCTCTGACTTATAGTATTGTTGTGTTTCCTTTGCTATTGTCTGATTTCTGTTTGTTGTTTCTCTAATACATTATATTTAATTTAGCCATACTCTGTTTTAGCTGCTTGTACGCATGTCTCTCTGTTAGAAAGTCTAGAAGCCTGTGAGGCGAGGGTCCCTGTTTGTTTTCTCTCTGTCACACTCCCAGCTCTAGAGAGTAATATTCAAAATATTAAATTAAAGGAAGGCATAGGCATCAATCATCAGAATAGACATCTCACGCAAAGAGCCATGTCATTGCATAGCCACCGAGCTGATTGCCAGATCAATGATAGTTACTATTTCTGAATGAATGAATGAGTGAATGAATGAATGATATGAAAACTTGTAGTACTTGGCATTTTTTTTTTTTTTTGCCTTTTGTTTCCTTCTCAGTCTTGGCTCCATTTTATGTCCTTTTTTTTTTTTTTTTTCCATTTCTAAAATATATTTTAAAATATATTTTGTGGATCGTTAAAAGTAGACTTAAATATCTTCTGTGATAGGATGGGAATAAATTAGTATGTAAAACTGTTGGTAGCATATTAACTACCATTCAGAGTGATCACTCCAAGGAACATCAAAATCAGAGCTGGCCGGAAGAAGAGTCTATGGGGTATAAATCTTCTTTTCTCCAAATATCAAGCCATCTGTTTGTTTTGGTGCCTAAAAGTCTATTGAAGAGATTTATTTCTACGAATTAAAAGTTGGGCCATTTGCAGATTAACTGCTAGATTGCAAATTATCCTGGAATGAGTAAATATTGAGGAATTAAATTACTACTAGAACCTTAGCATTGCTTAGTTTTATTGAGTTTCTCTCCATGTGATATCTTGAAAATGAAGAAGTAAAATTAAAAAAAAACACAAATTAAAAAGCTACTGAATGCAAATGCTGCATTTTCTTTGGAGTGAAGAGGGAGAGATTAGTCTACAGCTCTGTTCTAAATGCTGGGTACAAGATTTGACTGCACCAAATGTATACGGCCCTGTATTTGACACGTGTTCCCATGCCCGGTTATTTAATTTTTAATAAGTTTCCAATTTATTTCAATGTGCAGCAGTTAGATGTGGAGAACTACTGGTAAAGCATGAGCTCATGTGGTAAAATGACATCTGGATAGGGCATCCCAGGGCTTCCTCTTTGCATTGAGTTCCAGGGATGAGAAGGCACATTCCACCAGACAAAGAAGAACGTTAAAAGGACATGGCAAGGCACAAAAATTAAAAGGGTTCTAGCTTCAGAAGTAGGGAAATGATTTGTTGAGATACAACAGAGTCTTCTTCTAAATGCCAGAAAGTACCCTAGCTTCTTGAAGAAAACCTTTCCGCCATGAAGAGTTGAAACAAATGCTGTTTTTGGTCAAAAGTTAGTTAGCCAAAATACTCTAATTTTAGGGCATTCCAATTGAGAATTTGTGGCACAAATAGATTTCAAGCCTGAAGTTTTCTTGAACTTTATCTTCTCCTCTTAAAGATACTGTAAACAATGACTTTGATGTTGATTGGTGCCAAAGTAGTGTGTACGTTTACATTAAAATTTTTCTTTCTGGGCACCTGGGTGGCTCAGTCGGTTGAGCATCTGACTCTTGATTTCAGATCAAGATCCGTGGGTCATGGGATTGAGCTCTGCACTGGCCTCTCACTGAGCATGGAGCCTGCTTAAGATTCTCCCTCTCTCCCTCTGGAGTTCTCCCCTGCTCATACACATACACACTCTCTCTCAAAAATAAAGTAAAAAAAAAATTTCCCTTTTACCAAGTCAATGCTAATTCATGTCATGACCTTAGCAAGCTTTTTAACTTTTCTAGCCTTCACTTTAATTGAGAGAAAGAGAGAGAGAGAGAGAGAAGTGGAGAGAGAGGTTGTTTCAAATTTTCTTCTGACAGAAATATTTTAAGATTTCTGAATGCATCAGTTTTAGGTACAAACTTTGGCAAGCTGAATTTGAGGATATGCCATGGTGGAAATACTTGTCTTTAGAATTAAAGACACTGTTGACCTTAAATGAACTCACATCGAGTTGTTAAATTTCATCTTGGACTCACAGCTATGCATGTCATTGTTGATTTGTAGCTATAAGGCTGGCCTTTTTACAACTATTTTCCCAAACAAGTTTCCCAATTATGTAGCATATGGCTTGGTTGATATTAATCAGGGATGACTGAAGAAGTAATTCTTCAGTCTGAGTATGTGTAAGTATGTGTGTGCACAAGGGCAAGGCATAACTCTCTTTGTGGAAGTACACTTGAAATTCCAATTCTGTTCTGAGTACATTTATGTCAAACATTTTACCATGAAGGTGGAATATTTTCAAAGTGCTCTCTCCTGCGAGTGTGAGAGTAGGTGTAGGAAGCTTCCTTGGTCTTCTAAACTGGCAGGGAATTCTGTATTCCAATTTAGGGTTTCCATATTCTCAGGTAAATATTCACCAGCCCACTGTCAATTGGTGGTGTCTTAACAAATTCTTTCTGTCATCACTGTTCAGTAGCCATTGTAATAGAAGTGATTCACTTTGTTGGCATATCCAAAAGAAGCTTCATCCAGGCTTTTATGCTTTTACCTATTTTTAGTTTCCCACTAAGAAATCTCATCCATATTTGAACTTTCTTAAATAAAATGGTCTTTTTAATAATTGAGTTTTTTGGGTATTCCAAATATTTTATTTTGAGCCTTGCTTTTGAAGCTGATTTGAAAATTTTTTGTTCACTTTCTCATTTAAGCAATTCAATGTAAAAAACAACCCGTGATCTATAAATGTTTGTTGTTAGAAGAATGCTATTGAATCTTTCTTTGATCACTGAGAATTTTCTCCAGGTTTAGAGTAATCATTCTCAATATCAATTCTAATTTTCCATGGCTAAGATATAGAAATAGAAGATACTGGAGAGAATCCTGAGCTTACTGCTTTCATTTCTGGTTCTCCTATTAGGGCTTACTGACAACAGTTGGCCCTCAGGGGTGCCGAGGTTTTGCTTCACGACTGACCATATCTCATCACTCCTACCATGACACTAGAACTCAGTTGCATATAAAGATCAAAAGCTGCCAGGTACTTGCAAGAAAACATCTCCTGCAGTCTCTCTTCTCATTCCCTGCCACATTACTCTACAGTGTTCCCATTGCCGACATCCCTACCTTCCATGATACTTTAAGCCCTTATTGCATTGGAAATAAACTTTTCATACCTCCCACTCTCTGCAGAGTGCTCCATCCAGGTAATTGCCTTCTCTGAACTCTGAGTCTTCCCAGGGGGTACAACTTTCTTTGGAGCTTTGCTGAGATGGAGTTCCTCTTTGAAAATGTTCTAAATACCGCATACTGCTGGCCCCACAGCCCTGATTCCAGGCTCTTCTCTTTCAGCTCTTCTGCACCAGCCACTCTACTCTACTCAACTAGTTCAATGATGGTGAATCAGATTCTTCACTGGGTCCCACTGACCTCCTCATCCTTCTGAGCATTCTGACACCTGGATCATAACCTTCATCCCCACCAAAGCTGTAGCCATCATTTTGGGATGCCCTAAACATCCCTGAGGACATTTCGTCTCTATAACCTCATAGTTCCTTTGTATGATCTATTGCATATAACATTTCCTCCATCTCAGCAATAATTCTCAGGCCCTTTGTTGGAACATATAATTAGTTGGAACAGCTCCATCTTCAAAATCTATGAATATGAGAAGTGACCATTTGACCACAGCATCCTTTGCTTCCTCTGCTCTCACAAAGCCTACTCCCATGACGCTTCCTCTGTCTGTTCACATCTTGATCTCCGATCTTCCACAGGATCACTTCCTCAATACCTCAGTCCTTGACACTCTGAAATTCTTGTATCCTCCGCACACTGAATCCTTCGCTGAGGATCTCAATACTTTGTCACCACTTCTGAGCTGCTAATCATTTCTGGAAACAGCTACACCACTGTGGCATTGGTTTTAAATAAAATGGGTAACCTCTAAGCTTAGGTAATTGGCAGCCTCCCCTTAGCAGATCTATTATATTTTGCTTGACCACTCTAGCCTCCTACTCCCTTCCATGGCTCCTCTAAACTTTTACCACTACTTTTAAGCTCAGCATTTTGTGTTCTTGTTCTCACTTTTACCACATAAACTCCCATATAAATTTTTGTACAAAACAGAAGCTTTAGCAATTCTCTTGACTGTCCTCTTTCATACAACACAGGTTATTAAATGCATATAGCTTAGGTCCAGTCTCAGAATATGAAGTGTCTGATTTCATAATTTTTTCTTTATGTTTTGGGTCTAAGATATTCCCATTTTACTCCAAGGTCTGGATCAGCTCTCAATCTCTCTTTTCAAGGCCTTCCACGACTGGTTCTCCTCAATACATAAGCATGCTTAAAGTTTTCATTTAAACCCAAACCAAACCAACAAACAAAAGACATCACTCTGTTTGAGTCTTTCATCTATCTTTTTCGAATCATAGCCCAATTTCTAGGAAAAAAAATTGATATTTTCTCCATTCCTATTCGATTTCAATCTGCTCACTTGGCTCCTATTTACATCATGCCACTGACGTTGCCCTGCCAAGGCCCAAGAGCACTTTTCAGTACCCTCTACCATTTTCCTTCACCATTTCCATAGTTTTATCCCATACCTGTCTTCTGGCCACACATCTTGAGCCTTCTTCATACTTACTGTCTTTTTTAAACGACATAGTTGTTCAGCAATTTGCTTTTGATCACCTTTGCTTCTTGCTCCCAACTTTTGCTGGGTTATCTTTGCTCAGTGTCCGTTAACTCTTTGCCAGACACTGATGATTTCCAAGTTGATATTACTACCCCAGACAGGGCTGCGGTAGTTCAAACCCATGTATTCTTTTTGCTGCATATTTCTAATGGAATATTCCTTGAACTTCAGGTATAATAGTTGAAAATTGAGTTCATTGTTCTTTTTTCCTCCCCACAAACCTATGTAAATCCGTCTTCTGTTTTCTATCTGGGTATTAAGAACTGTATCAGGGTTGGCAACCGCTAGTCAAAATGAAACATTTGTGGGAATTAGAACAGTATGCCCTCCTACTTTACTTTAATCTCTCAGAAAGAAATCTTAATGTGAAGATTTTGTTAAAATAATAAAATGTACCACAATTCACGAGATATTTTTCTTAATAAGTATACAAATCTATGATGTCTGATTTTTGAACATAGTAGCTCTTTACGGTTGTACAGAGCCACGCTTTTCAGCCATAAATGGTGAACCAACGACTGATCACCTAATATTCTGTGCCAAATGCCCTAGACTCCTTAATTATTCCTAAATGTTCTATTAAGTTTTTCCAATATTACCATCAAAATCAATGTACATCCTGTTCTTTCTTCTCCATAATTAGAACCATGGCAGCATTTCACACCCTTATCCTAGTACATCAGCCTCTTAGCAACAGGCTGGCTTCTTTCAAATTTTCTGTCAACTCGCCTCCAGAGTAATATTTAGTGGCATACACATATGATCATGAAACTTTAAACTAATTCAGTAGAATATATGCTCCAAAAGGTAAAACAAAACAAGTCCAAATGTGCCTGCTCAATTTTTAACAAGGTAAATACAAGTAACCATCACCCAGGTCAAGAAATAGAGCATTACTCATTCCCAAATCACCCCCACGCTCCTTCCCAGGCATTACCTCTCTCCAAAAATTACCACTAAACTGACTCATAGCACCATGAAACCATTTTCACCTGGTTTTGGGTTTTGTGTGAGAGTAATTACTCAGAATGTACTCTTGTGTCTTGCTTCTTTAATTCAGTGCTTTTTGTAGGTACAGTTGCCAGATTTAGAGAGTAAAAACACAGGCTAATTAAATTTGAATTTCTAATAAATCATTTTTTACTATAGCCATGTATTATGTAATGTTTAGCTGGGTGTGTGTAACTGTATTTTATATTGAATAATATTTATATAAACAATATTTAAGAGTGTTTTACATGGCAACCCTATTTTTAAGAGACATCCATAACACATAGCATCTTTATGCTATCATCTGATCTTTGTGAAATATATACAATTTATGTTTCTATTTTATTCTTGATGGACATTAATATTGTTTTCAACTTTGAGCTGTCATGAATATGGCTCATGAGAACATTGTGCATGTCTTTTGGTTATATGTGTATGCACACACACACACACACACACACACATATAAATTTCTATTGAGTGTATTTCCAGAATTGTTTATGCAAAGGGTATGCCAATTTGCAGCTTTAGTAGATATTGGCAAACAAATATTCATATATCTTTGCCAATTTATACTCCCACCAACTGTGTAAGAGAGCTCTGCCACCATTCCTCTCCAACATTTGGTATTATGATCTCTCCTTTGGTTATTTTAGACATACTTTTGAGTGTGTAGTGGTATCTTATGATTGTTTTTTGTTTTGTTTGTTGTTGTTGTTGTTTGAGAGAGAGCGAGAGAGAGAGAGAGAGTGTGAGCATGCACACAGGTTGGGGGAAAGGGGCAGGGGCAGAGGGAGAGAAAGAGAATCCCAAGCAGGCTCCATACTCCATGCAGAGCCAGACGTGGGGCTTGATTCCCACAATGCTGGGATCACGACCTGGGTCAAAATCAAGAGTCAGATGGTCAACCGACTGAGCCACCCAGGCACCCCTCTTATTAGTGTTTTAATTTGTTTTTCTCTTATGACAAATTTCCCTCATGGCATCTTTTATACTCCCGTTAAAGAAGTATCCCATCGTACTATACCAGCTGATTTGCTCCCTACTGTACTACTTAATTTTAATGAAAGAATCAGTGGCAGAGTGTAGATTCTCATAAAATATGTGGTAAGTAAAAGAATTAATGAATGGACCTATGAGAACTATGGTATTCCTGAAGGAGCTTATTTTATAGTTAGTTGCCACTTTGTTTTAATATAATTAATACATCATTAAATATTTATTGAGTATCTACTGTGTCCAGGCATTGTTTTAATTATATTGCCTAAGAACTTCAAAAGTACATGTGGCTAAAAGCAAAGCAAAAGTACATGTGGCTGAAATTGCTATTCCATAACTGTTTCAGGGACTAGATATCTAAAACGCTAAGAAAAAAAGATACTCTGTCAAATATACACATGCCCACACATTCAGACGTCTACATCAAATAATGTGTAATTAGCTCTGATGGTTTATACTTAGGAAACTTAGCACAAGACTTAAAGTAAGCCAGAAATAATAAACAGTGCACAAAGTTTTAGACATTATGTCAAGAGAATATTGACCAGTCTGCCCTGTCAATACAAAGATGTATTACAGGAATTTTTTTTTCTAGCATTAAAAAATAGAAAGTAATTGGAAATAATCTAAATTCTCAGTAATTCTGAACTGGCTAAATAAATAATGGCATATTCACATGATGAAATACCATGCAACCTTTAGCCTATAAAACAGTGTTGTAGGAGGATATTGAATGCTACATTAATAATGATAGTATGTTGCCAAGTGAAAATTAACTGACCATGGAGCCTGGCTGCCTCAGTCAGTAGAACATATGACTCTTGATCTTAGGGGTTGTAAGTTCGAGCCCCATGTTGGAGAGATTACTTTAAAAAAAATCTTGAGAAAACAAAAAAGAAAATTAACTGACCTAAAAAGGGCATTATGGCATCTTTAGAAAAGACATATTTTGGCAAAATACAAGGGAAGAAAAAAACTGGAAGGATACAAATAACAAAAGATGTTTATTCTAAATGATACAATTACATAATCCTGTTTTTCTTATTTGTGTTTTTCTGTGTTCCATCTTGTTATGAATAACACAGAAAATTGAACAATGTGTGGTTGTATTTTAAAGGATTTGGGAACTTTACTAATGGCAAGAGCCTGAGGAGTTCTGACAGACAGGTAATCACTAAAGTATTTTTTCAAGATGGGCAACAGTGTCCCATCCTCCATTTGCCAAGGCCCATTGAGTGGGATTTCTTTAGGCGTCGAACTTCTGGTTTGAATTAATCACTGGTTTGATGCAATAATGAAATATTTGTTCTTTTGTCTACTTATTAGAATATGAAATAGAGTCATAAAAGGTAAGATCGCGTTCCATGGTTTACCTAGCTTGATCCATGTTTTTAAGGGCTTGTGCAAACACAGAGCTTCCTTGGAGGTGACTGAGCTCTTATATGAGTGCTTCATGATAATTAATAAGTAACAAAGGAAAACTGACCACTGATGAAAAATGCAAGTTGTGTTCATGTCTCACAAACTAGAAAAAGATCTGTAATTATCGCTTACCTGTTAATCATGCAAAATAAGTCAGTAAAAATGATACAACAGCATTTCAAAGGCACTGACTGATCTAATCTAATTCAGTCTACAAATGTCAACTTGATTACATCATTTCCCATGCTTCTCTGGTTATCTCATGCAATCATCACTTAAACAATCTGGCAAAGAAGCTTGACTACACATTACTTAAGAAGAAAATACTGTTTTGGAACAGTTTCAGCTTTAATCCAAAATATGTTTTTCTGTCCTTAAGTGGGGGAAGGGGATTGTTAAGGAAGCACAGTGCAGTGGAAAGGACGGGGCTTTGGACGCCTAGAAATCCATAATTTGACTCTCAGCTTGGTGACCTGGGGCAGATAACTCAATGCCTCTGAACTTGATTTTATTCCTCTGTTCTTTGGAAATCTACCTAACACCTACCTTACAGGATGTTCTCAGGACTAGAGAAAATACATAAACAGTACCTCTGAGTGCCTACCGCACAATGGATTCCTTCCCTTTACCCTCACTTTTGCTTTCTGTGGAACTTGAGAACTAGAAGTAGGGACCACGTAGCTGAAGTCATAAATTTGGGCCTTTATTCTGCAGATACATGTGGGGCTTTTTTTTTTTAATGCTCCAGGTATTATGCTAGGTATGGAATATATAATACAGTGAACAAGATTGCATTGAGAAACTTCTAGTTTCTTTATGTCTAGATGTGCGCACAGATAAGAAAACAAGCAAAAATGGAGTCTTAAAGAAAGACAATCTAGGAGCAGAAATAAAGGAATACCTAACTCAGGGACAGACATCATAGAGAATGCCTGAGCTGAGCCTGAGGAGCGTGGAATGTGAAGACAGGACATGATGAAATGATAGTGGATGTGAGGACATTGTACTTCCTAGCATGCTGTGAGAGGGAATCTGCTTGCTAAGAAAACTGTAAACCTTACATGGAGACCATGGATTTCTTATAGCTGTTTGATAGGATACATGTTTATAGGGGTCACTAGATTCCTTACCAAGGAATGTGAAAGCAAAGGGGAGTTATTAAAAAGACATAAAATGTACATTTTAGAAAGTTCATGGTAATAAGGAAGTAGAGAATGGACTAGAGAATGAAAAGGTTGGGGTTGAGAAAAAGTTGGGAAGACGTATTGAGATAGCTGAGGCAAGAAACTACATAAGAAACAGGGAGGGTTAGTCATGGGCTGAAATGAAAGGGTTGATAGGGAAATGTCTACAAGGCATCTATGTACAGGACCCAATGCTTGACTGGTGTGTGGTAGGTAAGGCAAAAGAAAGGTTTCCTGGCCTGTGTGACTGGCCAAAGATGGAATGGTGCTCTTAAACTGATGGGATTAATGGGGATCAAGGGAAAACATACAATCATGAAACAAAGTGCTGCAGGCAGGGACAAGCCGTGGGTGGATAATATGGAATCAAGTTTCAGCAAGGATGATCAGGTTAGCATGGCTAAGCTATGTTTCCTCTATATCAGAGGACACAGCTGCCTTTGGAGACTTCCATCTTGGAAGTCCACCCACACACTCCCTTCTCCAACCCACACACTCCCTTCTGTTTACATTTGATGACTTTCATGGAAGAATCAGTATGGATGGCAGGTTCTAACAGACTCAGAGTGTGAAGAAGATTGCAGTTATATGATCTACTCATACCAGTTTTGAAGTGGCACTAAAGTTAGTAAATTTGAATTTGTTACTTTAGCAATAAAATTCAAAAGTGGTACAGTGTCAAAATTCATAATGTGAACCTGGCCTACTGCATCTAGTTGTCTATACAAAGCAGTTATACTTCTGTCCGTAGCCACTTACATTTATGGAAGCCATCATGTAAACAAAGATGTCAGCTGAATGGAGATCATAATCACAAATTCAAACTTTGGAAATCAAAAACTGTATCCCTAAAGCCTACCTTTGTAATAGAGATTTTTTTTTTTTTTTTGGAGGCAGCAAGACAAATGTCCCTGGATTAGTTTCTCAAAAATCATGAGATGATTCTAAGTTTGTACAAAAAGAAGTCTCAAGAAACCTGCCATGGATCCCTAATTATGAATCATATACATACGATATATTCAACTGATTACTATATTCTGTCTTTAATATCCATAGCGATTTAAAAAATACATAGTATGGAGATAACATTTGCCATTATTTTTTTTAAAAACTTGGTCAGTACCATAAGCCCTTATTAATATTTTCCATGGGAAACTGAGTTTCCACTGACGTTATTTTTCTTTTTCGTATTGCATGGAGTTTTCTGCTCTTTGAGAATTACCTAGGTCTTCATAGGATGAGAAGGGAAGGAATTTTCTCACTCTCCTCATAGCGATGTACAGACCCATATTATTCATGGGATTTTTGGAGTATGTGTTGTAGAGCACTTTGGGAAATAAAAACAAAAACCAAAAAACAAAAAAACCCAAAACCTGTTCTTTCTTTGGTGTCTCATTTCTTAGATGTGCTCATGTACAGAGCTGGTAGGTAATTAGGAGAATGAGAGCTGAGAAATTATGGCTGTATCCATCTCCACATTCATCAGTCACACAGTTACAGCAAAATTCTAAAATCAGATTTTCCTCCCAGGAAATTTTCTTAAAATTTACTTTTGTTCTTATTGTCTGGATAAAGTAAAATCTTAAGAAGATAATCCTCTATTAGAGAGTTTGAGATTGCATTTGAATAATGATGAGACTTCTTTATTGTATACTATTTTAATATATATATATGTATATTTTTCTTTATCAGAGATGTTTGTGTGACTTTCAATATTGGCATGTTTAGTGCTTTCTTAAATCAGTCTTAAAATTTGAAACAACCAGGTAATTAAACACAAAGATAATAATATAGGTGTTCAGACTCTTCTTAAATGTCATATTTTAAATTTCATACATATGTGAACAGTAGAGATCGGTGTTATGATGCTTTAAGGAAAATAAGAAACAGTACACCATTTTCTCAGAAAGACAATAGATTTCCTAGCCTTGTCTGTTTTCTCCTTCCATTCTTTTCCCTTTCATGACAGTCAACAACAAGGGTCCACAATTTATGATCCTTTGACAGCCTACCTGAAGAATGATTGTCTGCTGACCATGAAATTTCCAAAGCTAAAATCCTGACTATAAAGCAGGATTTGTTGGTTTGTTTCACTCAACAGACAGAAATGAAAAAAAAAAACAAAAAACAAAAACCAAAAAACCAAAAAACAAAAAAACAGAACCTCCCTACTCTTAATGACTGTGGATCTCCAATGGTTCTTCTGGTGGAGGAAGTGTAGCCCAGTGTTTCAGAGTATGGACTCTGGATTCCTCTAGCCTAAGTTCACATTTCTACTCCATTGTTTACTAGGTACATAACCTTGGGCACTTCACTTCATTTTGCTAAATCTCACTTTACTCTGTTACAAATAGCGGATAATTCAGTTACCCTACTTCTCAGCTTGCTGGGGGCATTAACCGAAATGCAACACATCAAGCATTTAGCATAGCACCTCATAGATGGTAATTAGTCATGATAATAATATGTAATAATTATGATTTTTGCCATATATAATTATGATTACCATTATTATTATTATTACTATTGCTACTATTGTCCACCTTGGAAAAAAAATAAAAATGTCTACCTCATTTATCACAAGCAGTTCCCCTGCTGAAAAACTCAATGGAATTTATCATAATGACACCAGGATCAGACAAGAGGCCAGTGAACTTTGTTTTGGGTGCCTCTGAACTCCCTTGAGCAGGCTGTGTGCAGGAAAACTCCACGAAACGGCACTGGTAAACTACAAATTTGTGGCAAAAAGAATACCCTAGACAAAACCAAACCAACCCCCACATAACATTGTTGGTACAGACAAATCATTTTTTATTTTATTTTTTGGTACAAACAAATCTTTAAACATTGACTTCTCAAAATGTTGCCACTGTTGTTCTTCAACTGTATTTTGAAAAGCAGGGCTTTCAAATTTTTGGAGAGAAAATATAAGAATTGCCAGATTGAGCACGCTTCAGTTTCATCTTTAGTTTTAGTGCATGGAGGGCCCATGAGAATATTTCTATCGACAGATGAGGTGCCCTCTTCTAACACAGGGATGTGAGAGGCAATAGAAGGGTGGGATTACCAAAAGTTGCATTGAATTGTCAATGAAAGTTTTATAAATTGAATGAAGTTACCATGACATTAATGGTTTAACATTTAGATGAACTTTTTGTGCTCAACTTAGGTCTTTCTGCCCACCCTACCACACATTCCCCAATCCTCATACGTGCTTGCTCATGGCTTTTGTGCTGCTGTAGTAACTGGAGCAGCTCAACCCCAACCCTTATCTGCAGGAAGGAAATGGGGGGTAGAAGTAGCTGAGCAAGAAACAAGTTGAACAGAACTAGAGTCAGCTCCACAGATAAGCCTAGGGCCAAGCCACATACAGAGGATTGGCTACATAACACACGGGGCCCAAAGCAAAATGAAAATGTAGAACCTCGATCAAAACTTAGCCAAGAATTTCACAGCAGTGACAGCGAAGCATGAAATCAAGCACCAGGCCCTTTTTAGTATGGAGCCCTTTGCAGCTGCTCAGGCTGCATGCCATGAGGCCAACCCCACACATATGTCTTTCCTTCTCTCCATTAACACTAGTCCTATCCCTATAGAAATTGCCTCTGGTGGCCCAGCCTTTAGTATGTCTATGGAAGTTTACTTTAATCTAAAACCTAGTAAACATTCAGGCTTTAATGCCAGATACATAATCGAGCTAATGGTTTAGAATTAAATGATCCTTCTTTTCTAAAGCCTCAAAGACAAGCCCCTTTAATCAACTGTCATCCCTCCATTGTCTGAAAATTAAGCGTAGTTTATAACATATGTGAACGTATATGAAAGAATAACCCTCAGGAGTTACTTAATCCTTAGCATGCAGCAGAGAAATATAAATGGAAACATCGTCTATAAAGAGGGCAGAAGTTCAACAAGGAAAACCATGAGCTTCACATATAGTATTTTAATTTGATTCAATTAGTTTAAAGGCCCTTAGAGTAGCTAAGCATTGTTCATTTCAAGGCTATACAGCAGTGAGTGTTAAAAAACTAATAAACCTCTTAACACTCTTAATGTTTGGGGAGGTCACATGTCCCTCTGACAACCTGAAGAAAGCTATAAAACTCATCCAAGGTAAATACGTATTCCCATGAACACACACACACACACATACACACACACACACACACACACACACACACACACACACAAACATGTGCTTCTCCAGCATCCTGAGGTTCATTCTAGAACTTCAGGTTAAAAATATTACTAATTTGAAACAAGGCTTTCTCACATGTTAAAATGTGTTTACTTATTCCAAAAGATTCAGAGAGTTATTTTTAAAATGGTGGTAACGACACAGGTGATATTTATTATTTCACCATATGACTGGATGAAATGAGAAAAGAAAGCTTGAGTCCTATCAAGAAGGATCATGCTAAATCTCTCTTTAAGAAAATAATTTTGTATACAGAAATATTTTAAAAGAATATAGATATCACAATACAGCATTCAGTATTTAGCTCTTAAAAAATAAAATAAAATAGGGCACCTGGGTGGCTCAGTCAGTCTGCCTTCAGCTTAGGTCATGATCTCACAGGTTCAAGCCCTGTGTCGGGCTTTGTGAGGACAGCTCAGAGCCTGGGGCCTGCTTCAGATTCTTTGTCTCCCTGTCTCTCTGCCCCTCCCCCAGTTGTGCTCTATTCTCAAAAATAAAAATATTAAATTTTTTTAAATAAACATATCTTTCTACATAGCCACAATGGCTATTTTTATACCTAGCAAAATTAATAATTTCTTAATTTCATTTTATACCTAGCCATAATCAAATGTCTCCAATTTCCCCTGGTTTTGTCCAAAATCAAGATCCAATCTAAAACTATGCACCACAATGGTTATCATGCCACTTAAACCTCGGTTAGTGTAAAACAATATGGATCATTTTCATGTCATTCCTTGAAGATAACAGAGCTCTGGATTTCTCTCATGACTGCTTCTTAGTAATTTTTTAAATCTAAACTTAATTTTTTTATTAATTAGAAATTCAGTCCAGTCCAAAGTTTGAGGAGATTTTAAGTTAGCCATTTTAGGCTGGTGGGATGCATTGAATCTGATGTTGCGTTGGACTGCATTTCAGTAGAAGACAGAGACTCTCTCCTAAGATTTGGTTTAGTATCTAACTCAAATGACAACATGTATTTTTCTTGTCTTCCCTTTTCTCAGTGTAATTGTGCATTGGAGAATTTTTTATATAATTTTAAATCAGAAAAATTATTCTCCTTGATGTTCAGTATAGTGAAACATTGCTAATAAGAGCCTTCTCAGGCTTTTGTCTGCTTTTAAAAATGACTTCATTAAATTTTGAAAACTATTTCCTTTTCAAAACATTTAACTTTTTTCCCCAGTCTTCTTGAGATTTAATTGACAGATCCCATTGTGTAAGTTTAAGGTATACAGCATGATGATCTGATAAATGGATATATTTTAAAATGATTACCACAGCAAGGTTGGTTAACATATCTGCCACTTCACATAGTTTATCATGTGTGTGTGATGACAATGCTTAAGATCTACACTCGAGACAATTTTTAAGTCTACAATTCAGTATTGTTAATTGTAGTTGCCATGCTGTACATTAGATCCCTGGCACTTACTCATCTTACAACTGAAAGTTTATAATCTTTGACTAACATCTTCCCATTGACCTTATTATTCCTCAGCCCCTGTCAAGCACCAGGCTGTTCTCACTTCTGTGAGTTCAGTTTTTTTAGACTCCACATATATGTGAGATCATATGGTATTTGTCTTTCTCTCTCTGACTTTCTTCATTTAGCATAATGCCCTGAAGGTTTATCTAAGTTGTCACAAATGGAGGATTTCCTTTCTTTTTATGGATGAATAATGCTCCATTTTATATAAACATGGTGGGGGCCGTGAGGTCAAACCCATAACCCTGGGATCGTGACGTGAACCAAAATCAAGAATTGGTTGCTCCACTGACTGAGCCACCCAGGCGCCCCAGAAGTCCAATAGTTTAACAAGCAATAATGGGAAGTACCTTTTAGTTTTTAATGTTACACCTTTTTAATTATTTAGATAAAAATTGAGGTTTGCCTTTTAAAAATTGAAGCATATTTACTCACCTTCTGAAATCGGAAGATTGGTGTAGAAATTCTAGGGGAAGATAATAAATAATCGTAATCTTGATTAGATACTAAAACAGATAAAAATCAGAAAAAAATATAGAAGTGGCTTTTCCTGAAGTTTCCATGAGTTTGGGCAGTGGCTAAAATCCACTATGGTTGCCAAATTTCCTCAAAGTACATGTTCCTTTGGATGACTTGCTTGGGAATTCTTCTTGGATAAAAAAAAAAAAAGAACAAAAAACAAACAAACAAACAAAAAAAACAGACAAATGGTAAAAACACTGTTTTCTCAACTGAAACTATCCAAGTTAAAAAAAAAAAATTTTTATCTTAGGAGATGAGCTTTTTGATACTGGCAAATGGTAAAATTACTTGTTGAAATGACAGGTGTTTAAAAAAACACATTTCATTCATTTTAATTATTGCTTTGACAAGGTACAAAGAGTTTAATCTTTCCTAAGTCCCACTGTAATGTTTGCTTCCTACAAGATTCAGTTACCTTGGACAAGGTCTCCATTAGCTACTTGCTATGGACTGATGATTACTTGATATGGTTAAGCTAGTTCAAAGGGTAATTAAATTAATAGCCAAAGAAAATATGAGCCACATATGAATCCAACTCTTAAACAGAGTTTCCTAATAAATATTTAGGTCATTGACTTTCTTTTTATTTGTATTTCCTGATGTAGCTCAAGGATTTCATCATAGTTTCCTCATTTGGTCTCTTCAGATCTAGAAGATGAAAATACATACATACATGCAAGCATACCTATATGTCTAACAAAAAGGAATTGCCTAAATAAGTAGACTGATTAGGATTTCAGGTTTTTTCTATGTCTGTGTGTTGTTTTCCTGTACTTTGCTTGTTTACATTTGCCTACATAATTCCACAGAACTGTACTTCTGCATACTTTGACATTTTAAAAAATGGTACATAAAACGAAAGCCAGTGTTTCAAATTTGACAATCTTCTGGTTCAAGTAACAAAAGAAGAGCCTTAATTTCTCAAATTTCTTTCCAAATGTTTCCATAATTTTGTTTTCTTTTCTCAGAAACATCTCCACTAAATTCAATGCTCTGAAAGACATATATGATGTTTCTTGCAAGATTGATAAAATAAAGGAAAAGGACAGGAAAAATCCAAGAGTCTATTATGCAATTTGCATTTTTAGAGACTTGCTTGCAAACCTTAACTAAAAAAATAAGTCTTAGATTAGATTAATTTAATATTCATTTAATGGAGAAAAACCAGAACTTTTTTTAAATGTTTCATGTGTATAGGTCAGGCAGAAACTTGCTTTTTCTTTTTCTACTTCTCAAATTCTCTGAATTTCACATTATGAACTTAGTATCTACAAGAGAGATGTGTTTGCAATGAATAAAGAGGCATAATGTTTTACAATTAGTTTCTTTTAATTTGAACTGATGTCTGTAAGTGGTTTGTTTGGCTTAATATATTGAATAATTATTACCTACATGCTATTGGGTATGTAATTAGTGGGCACACAAGAGAGACTAGAGTAAGAATGTAATTAATTGTATAATGATGCTAAAACAAGAATGTATATTAAAGAAGTTGAATCCATGTCTTCAACAGATTGTGGAGAGTAAGTGCTTTATAAAGGAATTCCCATAATAGCAAATATTACCAACATAGTAATGTATTTGAATATAATGATATAAAAATGATTCTTAATAGAATATTAATTTGAATTGTTTTCCAAATATTAGTTAACTAGGCATTTCCAAATATTATTTGAGATACATTAATGTAAGATGAGATGTATAACTTTTATCTCTTTAAACTCCTGGTTTATTTCCTTTACCCCTTGGGTATCTTCAATTCCTTTGAACAACCAACCAATCAGTGAAGTGTTTATTAAGTGTCTACTGCAGACTCCGTAGTCTGCCAGGTATTGAGGTGTGGGGCATGCATATGTATAATCCATGGTCCCTCAACTCAAGGAATTTACAATTAGGTAGTGAGTGCTATGGGAAGCAAAGTGAATAAACAGACATGAAAAATTGGAGGTCAAAAACAAGGTAGACAACAAGGATGCGAAGATAATTCAATGAGGAAAGAATTAGCACAACTGTATATGAGCACACAAAAGAATGGGTTGGACCTCTATCTAACACCCTATCCAAAAATTAATTCAACATGGACCAGAGGCCTAAATGTAAGATCTAAAACTATAAAACTCAAGATAAAATGAGGGAGTAAATCTTCATGACCTTGGATTAGGCAATTAATACTAAGATATGACACCAAAAATCAAAAGACAAAACACCAGAAACAAAAGAAAAAAAATACATAAATTAGACATCATAATTGAAAGGTTTTGTCTTGCAAAGGACACTGTAAAAAAAGTGAAAAGACAACTCAGAATGGAGAAAAATTTTGCAGATCATACCTTTTTTAAGAGACTTGTCTCTAGAATATATCAAGAGTGCTTCCTATTCAATAATACAGACAACTCAAGAAATGGGCAAGGGAATTGAATAGAGATTTCTCCAGAGAAGATTTACAAATGGTAGACAGGCAAATGAAAAGATGCTTAACATTATTAGCTATAAGGAACATGCAAATCAAACCTGCAATGAGCTACAACTTTACACCGACTAGGCTGGCTGTAATCACAAAGACAATGATGAGTAGTGGGAAGATGTGAAGAAACTGGAATTCTCTAACTATTGGTGAGAGTGTAAAATGGTGCAGCTTCTTTAGAAAAGGCTCTGGCATTTCCTCAAAATGTTAGACATAGAGTTATTACATGACCCACCATTTCTCATAGATTACTACATGAGGAAAATTAAAATCTAGGCACATGTGGAACATGTACACTAATGCTTTTAGCAATAACATTCATAAAAGTCAAAAATTGGAAACAACCCAATTATCCATCAACTGATGAAGGGGCAAACAAAATGTCGTATGCCCACACAATGAAATATTATGTAGCATAAAAGGGAAAAAGTACTGATTTAGGCTATCGCATGGCTGAAACTTGAAAATAGTATGCTCAGTGAAAAAAAGGCAGCCACAAGGGGCCATATATTGTATAATTCCACTTATGTGAAGTTTTCAAGATAGGCAAATTCATAGAGACAGAAAATAGATCATAGTTGCCTAGGGCTGGGTTTCAAATAGGGAGTGGAGGGGAAATGGGTAAGTACTGCTGATGGGTTTCTTGGGGTGATAAAAATGCTCTAAATGGTCATGGTTGCACAACTCTGTGACTATACTAAAAACTACTGAATTGTACACTTTATGGGAATTATACCTCAATAATTTTGTTAACTTTTGTTAAGTAGTATGAATATAAGTGGGAGGTTTTTTTTTTTAATTCTTTTTTAACGTTTATTTATTTTTGAGACAGAGAGAGACAGAGCATGAACGGGGGAGGGGCAGAGAGAGAGGGAGACAGAATCGGAAGCAGGCTCCAGGCTCTGAGCCATCAGCACAGAGCCCGACGCGGGGCTCAAACTCACGGACCGTGAGATCCTGACCCGGGCTGAAGTCAGACGCTTAACCGACTGAGCCACCCAGGCGCCCCTAAATGGGAGGTTTAAATGACACCTTCAACCTTATTGATTCTATGAAGAGAAGAATAGTTTTTTTTTTTTATTTAAAGAAAAAAGGAAGCAAAAGAAAATTTTAGACTTGGTGTAGAATTGAGGAAACATCTAGTCTCCCTAAATGCTCCCATTTTTCAGATGAGCAACTTAAACAATAGAGTGGCAGTTAAGCCCATGAATTCTGGAGGCACACAGGCAGTGGGCCTCTATCACTCAATGACTAAGTCCTTCTGGACAAGGCCTGTGAACTCACAGCCTCAATGTTGCCATCTACAAAGAAAGATGGATACGGAATATGATCTACAGTTGTTATGGGATTAAACAAGAACACACACATACAGGCCTGAAATATAAGGAGTGCCCAATGAAAATTAGCTATTGTTATTAAAGTGTGCTCACTCCCTCAAGTCATTTAGTATATGTAGTGGAGCTAGGGTATTAAAATTTTTCTGACTTTTTTTTCCCTATGCTCTTTCCATTATACCAAAGATTAAAAATTAATCATTCCACCAGAAAAGAATCTGAATGTATCTGAAAACAAATCACTTGAGAATAATTGATTTCCTATGATTTTGAGTCTATAGTCGGAATGAACCTGTACTTAAGGTTTTAAACAGGTCTTGTTATAAACCTGTCACATCTAGACATAAAGTTTTGCCAAGAGAGTACTTACAGCTTGACCCCAGGGATCATTTTTCTTTCCTCTGAATGCTCACTCTCGCCCAACATTCAACCTATTACATGTTCATCTGATGGAATGACTCATTACATCTGCATGTCTTAGGTAATGAAATCTGAAAACAACTTTACAAAGCAACTAACTTTAAAAAAATGTTTTTAACGTTTATTCATTTTTGAGGGAGAGAGAGAGAGAGAGAGTGCACGCATGAGTTGGGGAGGGGCAGAGAGCAAGGGAGACACAGAATCCAAAGCAGGCTCTAGGCTCTGAGCTGTCCCCACAGAGCCCCATGCGGGGTGCAAACTGATGAACCACAAGATTATGACATAAGCCAAAGTTGGACGCTCAACCGACTGAGCCTCCCAGGCATCCCACAACGAGCTTTTAATCTTTATCCAGGGTTTATCCTCCAGGAGAAACAGAGAATAGCTGCAGATCTTTCTTAGGCTTTTGATAGCATTCTATCTGCATGGCTAATAGGAGTTGGCACCTCTTGTGCATATGTTTATTATTTTGATTATTGATCTCTGCAGGTGTCATCATAGTAACATTTTGATCAGTAGACAAAGAGGTTCTGTCTACAAAGGTACTATCTGAGATTATCTAGATGAGAATACAAAGCATTTAAGTATGAGGAATATATCATAAGTGTATATTTACGTACTGCTGATGAGAGTGTTTATTGACACAACCATTTTGGAGATTTTGGCAAAATGTTTCAAAAGCCTTCACCCTTTGATCTGGCATTTCCATCGCCAGGAATTTAATCAATAGGAATCATGAGACATATGCCCAAATATTCACTTATTAAAACTTGATCAAAAGATTATATACAGTCATGAAATTTTAAAAACAACTAGCCAGTTAATAATAGCTTAAAATTAAGTGTAACCATGGTTTATATTTTTAAAGTTCATAATTTTAACTTTTTTAAAGTGTTTATTCAATTTTGAAAGAGAGAGACAGAGAGTGTGGAAGGGCCAGAGAGAGAGGGAGACACAGAATCCGAAGCAGGCTCCAGACTCTGAGCTGGCAGCACAGATTCCTGTGCAGGGCTTGAACCCATGAACTGTGAGATCATGATCTGAGCTGAAGTTGGGTGCTTGCCTGACTGAGCTACTCAGGCACCCCTTAAAAACCATAATTTAAAAGGATGCCTTATGTGAAAAAAATAGTTTCAAAGTAGTATGCACAGTAGGGTGACAAAGTTAGAAAAATCATTATGCATATACTTGCATTAAGGTTTATCATTTACTTATTATTTTATTTTTTTAAAGTATGCATGCATGTGCAAGCAGTGGGGGAGGGACGGGGCGGGGGGGAGAGAGAGAGAGACAGAGAGACAGAGAAAGAGAATCTTAACCAGGCTCCACCCCAGCGTGGTACCAAGGCGAGGCTCAGTCTCATTACCCTGAGATCATGACCTGAAATCAAGAATCAGACGCTTAATAGACTGAGCCACCCAGGCACCCCAAACTTTATTATTTAGATTTGATTGGCAAAGTGTCATTTGTATATTTATCCCAGTAATTCCTTCAGACTCATGAGCTTTGCAAATCTGTGGATTTCTCAGCTAACTGCCTTTCTCAGGAAACTATTGTTATCAGAACTTGAACTCTACAGACAAATGGCAAGAGTTTATTTAGTGCAGTTATTTTATGGTCTATTAGTATTACTACTGAATTGTATTAAATTCAACTTCAGTCTTCAGAATGTGAAAATGTAGATGCCATGACAGTGTTTCTGTAAAAGTTTTTATGAGTATTTTCAATGTGACCTATTCTTTGTGTTCGTTCTTTTTCACTGTATTTATTTTAATCCTTGTAAAATATAATGGTTTTAAACCAAAGTAGACAAAGCAGAAAGTTTTGTCTGCTTGATGTGCTGTAGCGTATTTGAAAGACATCCAGACGTCATCAAGGCTGTTTTCCCAGTAACTCTGCCAATTTGTCATGTACTCTAGGCTTTGCGACATTGTGGCTTTGTGGCTTTGCAGCTTTGCAATCTTTTTATGTCATATAGTATTGTAGGCCATGTATCAGACAAATATGTAGTAGACATGACAGAAAATAGTCACTTCTGAGTCTTGTATCTCTTCTGTGTTTCTATTTTGAGTAAAGTCTCTTGTGCTCCTGGAATGCCGATTTCATATGAGTAAACACAAGAAGGAAATTTACCTCTTTGGATGTAGTCATTTTAGCCAGCTGTCTTCTTTCTCCGAAAAGAAAGGCTGAACTCATATGTGTACATGTAATACAGAAAATATGGGAAGTAATTATACTAAGGAATGGAGAAGATAAAACGTTAAGATTCAGACTGTGTCCCCCCCCCCCCCCATACCACTGGTAGTTTCCTTCAGTATAGGGTGAGGTGCTTTGTGTTACCCTGTTGTTGTACCATCACAACAGTGGGAGTGACTGAAGTGATGGCATGCATTCCACCACCAAGTAGCTGTTCCTCCAAATATCACCCAAAGCCTTTTTTGCCACTTCCCCCACCTCCACCCAACCCACCTCCAGGTCAAAGTAATCTCTAGTGGGCTCTTTGACAGAAAGCATTGCCACATATGTTTCAAAAATAATATATTTATATATTTATATTATGTTTAGTATAAATTATATATATAGCATACATTGTATATATAGTATACATTATATATAGTATACATTGTATGTGTATAGGTGTGGGTGTGTATGTGTGTGTATATATATGTATGTGTGTGTGTGTATGTGTATTTCCTTTCCCCCTCTAAGAAGAGAGTTGCATTCAGCAATAGAATAGATATTTTATTTTCTAAAAATTTTGAGTGATTATTTGAAACATCTTTAAAATTCACACTAAATATCCTGAAAGACAGTAGTTTTATTTTATTTATTTTATTTTATTTTATTTTATTTTATTTAAAAAATTTTTTTTTAACGTTTATTTATTTTTGAGACAGAGAGAGACAGAGCATGAATGGGGGAGGGGCAGAGGGAGAGGGAGAGACAGAATCCGAAGCAGCCTCCAGGCTCTGAGCCATCAGCCCAGAGCCCGACGCGGGGCTCAAACTCACAGACTGCGAGATCGTGACCTGAGTTGAAGTTGGACGCTTAACCGACTGAGCCACCCAGGCACCCTGACAGTAGTTTTATTTTAAAGAAAAATTAATGATCACCCCATTTCGGACATGATGTATAATTCAAGACTCTTGATAGCACTTTTCACGTAGGAGTCTTGCATGGCCTCCCATGGCTCCAGGGATCAAGTTACCCCAATGCAGATTTTGAGACTTCCCATTCCTAAGAAGATAGCTAAACCATAGATGATGCCATCTTGCTCGCCAACTCAATGCTGCAGAGTCTATGTAAGGGGGTGAGAAGAAGCATAAGGCCAATGAACTAATGTGAAAGCTGAGCAACCTGGGCGGATAGAGAGCAGAGTGGCTTTATATGAAGCTGGCAGGCAGCCTTGCAGACTCCTGCAGAAAACAGGCTGGCAGAGGAGCTTTTGAATTGCTCCTTTTCTCTTTCTATGAGAAAATAGCAATATCCTCTTAGGGACAGCATCATCGCAGTACCCAGAGGGTAAGGAACTGACAGAAATAAAAAAGGCAGACAAACCCTAAACTATCCCAACTTTTTTCCTTCAGGCAATTTTTCCATTGTTATTATTGAACACTTAATATGTTCAATGTGTTCTTTATTTTGTATATCTAATTTTTTTTAAGAGAGAGCACAAGTGGGGTAGAGGAGCAGAGAGAGAGAGAGAGAGAGAGAGAGAGAGAGAGAGAATCTTAAGCAGTTTCCATGCTCAGTAGGAAGCCCAATGCAGGGCTCAATCCCATTCCCTGGGATCTGAGCTGAAGCCAAGAGTCAGTTGCTCAACCACCTGAGTCACCCAGAGGCCCCTATGTGTGTAATTCTTGAAACGACAACAATAACAACACAACAGATTCAGAGAGGCTAACTAACCTGTTCAATATCACATAGCCAGTAGAGGTAGTACCAGGATCTGAATTCAGTTCTGCAACATCACAAGGCTTCCTCTCCCTTAACACTTGAAATTTATAATATTTGGAATTACAAATTTCACAAACAGCTGTCTTCAAGTATTATAAATGAATCTCCTAAGGAGTCATTTTCAAATTAGGCTAAAATATAAGTGTCCCCTGAGACTGGAAAATCCACTAAATGAATTAACATTTGGTTATTGGTATTCTTGAGTTACCAGCAGGCTGCAGACTAGAGTAATGAAGCCAGTGAAAACCTGAAAGAACAAATGGAGGGCAGAAGAGCTATAAATGAAACCATCAAAGTAAATTGCTCTTTGCTCTGTCTTTTATTGATGACACATACGGTCCTAGGCAGAGTACAATTTGCACTCTTTGAAAGCCATCTCTACATGAAAACCTCAGAGACTTTACTTTCCCAGTAAACACTTATGATTACAGCCCAGGATAAGAGACAAAACTGTTTATCAAAGACTGGTCCTTTTATGGAGAAAGAACAAATAAGAGGTTTCCTCACATTGAACTTAATCAAACAAAGTTGCTTAAATGTAAAGAGTTCCAACTGAAGTAAATACTTAAAGAGCTTGATTAGGAACATAAATTGCAATCGTGTCTGGCCATTTAAAACATACACTGTTTCAAAGAAAAAGAAACATCTTACTTAAAAATATCATGTGTGAAATAAAGCAAGTATCCTCTTCTAATATTGGATGTTTGCTTAAGTATTTGGTTTAAGCAATATCATGAAACACTGTGTTAACTTGTCTAACTTCTCCAGATATTAAATATTTTTAAAGTGGTTGATTGTGGAAAACTAAAATAGTATTTATAGTTGGTCATTTTACTTTTCTCATAATGTGTAAAAAAATTATTTTTGATAGCCATATGCCATACTGTATTGTCTAGCTTAGTCATCTATCTTTAAGTTTGTTTCCATTTCAAAATTATTTAATTGTAATACAAACTCGTTTATGTTTATCCTTGATTATATGGCCGGTCATACTTATACTTGATTACGGGTTATTTCTCTTTGGTCATACTTCAAAATACTTTTAACAAGAGAAGGGACATGAAAATATAAGATTGTAATGAATGGACATTTTATGACTGGACATGGATGCTCATGAATCAAAAAGTGATTCATATGAGAACTATTTTGATCTTTGAGAACTGTGCTTCTCTTTTTAAATCAAAGCTAAAACTTACACCAGTAAAAGAGCTTCATGAAAATACAGATTTAAAGTGCTCTACATTGAACTTTGTACAAGAATGCTCAAAAATATTGAAAAACTGAGTGAAATATAATTACACTTGACATATTAAAACCTCTCTAGGAACTGTCATTATCATCTTTCCTTTGGGCAAATTGAGCAAGTCTGACCTTTGGTACATCTGAGTTTGAACTTTATGTCACAACACATTATTTCAAGAGCAGACTTAAAGTATAATAGAAGTATCTCTTCCAGTGACATGAAATGACACAGAATAGTTAAAACTAAGCTATCCATAGATAAGGATTTTGGCTTCCCACCACCAAAGCTTTGCTTGAGAATCTTGATTTGGATAATGATTTGCTGTGTTGTCCCTGCTGTTGTCTTCTGGCTTTGGCCCTTCCATTCAGGCCACAAATCCACTGTAGACAGCAGCAACAATTAAGATCATTTTCTGGGGTCCCTCATCCACCACTCCATTTGATCTCAAGGTGCTTTAGCTTTCTGGATGACCTTACCTGACTTGTCATACCAACGATGCAGTATTATGCAGTATGTAGTAATATTTCCCTATTTTGCTTTGGTCACTTGTAACCGTGTTTGGCTGAATTTTTCCTCCCCCCCCCCCCCCCAAAGGATCTTTCTGGGCAAGAAGCCTTTGCCAGTGCGTAGAGATCTCACTAACATTTTTGGGTGTCTGTCAGTTTTAACTGCTTGATAAGTAATAGATGTGAATTTAAAATGTTCTGAGATTTGGGGTACCTGGGTGGCTCAGTCAGTTAAGTGTCCGACTTCAGCTCATGTCATGATCTCATGGTTCATGAGTTCAAGTCCTGCGTTGGGCTCTGTGCTGACAGCTCAGAGCCTGGAGCCTGCTTCGGATTCTGTTTCCCTCTCTCTCTGCCCCTCCCCCACTTGTGCTCTGTCTCTCTCTCTCAAGAATAAACATTAAAAAAAATTAAATTGTTCTGAGATTTAAATTCACTTCACCTAGTACATGCTGGGGGGATGGGGTGGTTAGGGCAGATCCCTGCAAGGTAGTGTTTCTGAACTTGAAAGGCCATTTTGATCATCAGCTGTAACTGCAATTTCTATTCAGAATACTTGATCTCATTAAGGCCATCTATCTTGAAACCAGATGCAGACTTAGAGATAGTTAAACCAGGAACTTCTTACAAAAAGATGGCTCATTTCCCAGTATTATAGATACTAGTTTTGATAACAGCAAGTCAGGTTGGGTTGGGTAATCCCAGAACAGAGCATGAATAAATGTTATTTTTATTTCTCAGAATACTATAATCTGACCTTTCCTGAAGAGTTTAATTTACTGAGGCAAATAGGGAAAGTAGGGGGGTGGGTGAAATACTGATTACAGCTAAGGAAATGTAAGAGCCCCTGCATATCCTTGTTTGTCCCAGGGCTATTCCAGTTCACAACTGTTAGTACCATGTATAATATTTATGATGAATTGAAACACAACCAGAGTCATGGAATTTCATCTGGAAATGGCACTGTGTGAACTCGCCCAGGTCTTTTCTATAACTTTTATTTCTTTGTTTTCATTTCTTTTTTTAATAAGTTTGTATCTTTTGATATATATTGGTATTTTAAAATTGATACATTGTTATATGTATTATAATTATATATATAATATATCACCACTTCCTTTCTCTTTTATCTATACATTAGGTTGTTTCCATGTCTTGGCTATTGTAAATAATGTTTCAGTGAACATGGGGGTGCAGATAACTCTTCAACAGTGTTGTCTTTTCCTTTGGACATACACCCAGAAGTGGGATTGCTGGATCATATACTAGTTCTATTTTTTTAATTTTTTAAGGAAGCTCTATTCCCGCCAACATTGCACAAAGGTTCTCTTTTCTCCACATCCTTGCCAGCATTTGTTATCTCTTATATTTTTAATAATAGTCATTCTGAGAGGTGATATCTCATTGTGGTTTTGATTTGCTTTTCCATGATGATTAGTGATGTTGAACACCTTTTCGTGTACCTGCTGGCCCTTCATATCCCTTCCTCAGAAAAATGTCTGTTTATGTGGTGCCAATTTTTTAATTGGATTATTTTGGGGATTTGTTTTTCTTTTCTGTTGCATTGCACGAGTTCTTTGTATATTTTGGATATTAACCCCTTATCAGATATATCACGTGCAAATAATTTTTCCTTTTCCATAGGTTGTCATAATGTCTATTTCTTTGTAAGATTTTATATTTTTCCATTTATTTCAAGAGGATTTGTAATTGATTCTTGAAGCTACTTTAAGAACCTTGTCAGATGTTCCATTGTCTAATTTATCTTGTCCCTGGCACCACTTGATTGTCTTTTCTAATTCAGATTATGATTTTCATGGTTCTTGGTATGATGGGTGATTTTCTCTTGTGTCTTGGACATTTTGGTTATTATGTTAGAAGACTCTTGATCCTAGTTATACCTTCTGTTTCAGAAGGCAATTGTGCTGTTTACGCTGAACATATAGGTTCTGTCCTGTTTTGTTGTTGTTGTTTGTTTGTTTGGTTTTTTTGTTTGTTTTTTAGCTCTATTTCCAATGGCATTTTGGTTTTCTGGGCCCTTGAAATGTTATTTTTGTCAGCTGCACTCTTTTGGTGCCATTAGGGTTATTGCTCAATCCCTTGTAATGCCATTTGTGGGGATAGAAGGCACTTACTTCCTTGGGCTACCTACTGTTCCTGGGTGATCTTCTGGGGGAAGATGCCACTCAGGAGCAGGGAAAAGTGAGTATGGCTTCTTGTTTCAGAATCGGAAGCCAGCCCATGTCTTTACATATTCCTCCTGAGAGTTTCTGAGAGTCTTGACTGCCAAATGCACAAGGATGTTGTCCAGAAAATGTGTAGGCAGAGGAACATCCAGATGACAACATCCATAAAGGAACATATCCCAGTGGAGAACAAAAGTCCATTCATTGATGTTAGGAGGACAAGGGAAGCTCTATACGGGTCAAACATTTCCACGTATTCAAATTGCCTGATGGATTTCTTGAAATCTATGTTCCATTTTTCATGTTCACTTTGGGCTTTCAGACTTCAGCTTGGTGAAAACCTAGGCTCCATGGGGTTGGTCCAGGAGTACCACTATCAGGAAAGTAGGCAGTAATTCCAAATAGCAATTCCACTGAGGATTTAGAAACCCTGGCACAAATAAGTTCTCTATTCTTTCTTCTTTTTGAAGAAAATTTTCACTCCTCTAGGGGAAGTGGAGAATCTTTTGCAATTATTTACCAAGCACTTTATACCAACATTACCTGCCCACAAAAAGGCTAGTTAGTATCTAGATGCTTGTTGAAAGATCCCTGTACCTCCCAATTACAGCCTGGTTTCTCTTCATTTCCTGACCCTGCTCTAGCATTTGGCCCAATTATGCTATTTATATTGGGAGCTTTTTCAGCATGTCCTAACTTTTCTCATTTTAATGGATGTGACTCTGGTTTTAACTCCAGGAACCTCAGCGCTGTGCTACACCAGCATTTCCCAGGTAGGGTCTCAATTGCTGATGACAAGTCACAGTACCCAGTACTTCTTCTAGTTTCCTTTACAGTAAGCCATGCATTATGGATACCTTAGATCTCATAGAAGAAGTGCAGTAGGAGTCTTGTTTTAAAATAAGACCCTCCTGCTTCATCTGTCCCTGTCAATTCACATTAATCTTGTGTTCCAGGGCTGTGAACTTCTCAAATACTTGGGCCTCTGGCATGTGACTACCCCGACCAAACCAAACAAAACCAAACATAGAAACAAACACTGTATATGATAAAATGAGCCCTTCCTTCACAGTTTTTGCCTGATGGTCTTGTTGCAAAACTTCCATTCAGAGACCTGGGAACATTCTGAAAAATGACACCTCAAGTTTTCCACTAGCTAGTCCCAACATCAGAGATTGGGAAGGGGCCTCACTGTCATTGTTCTTTGTTGAAAAAATATCTCTAATTTACATTCCATCTACCTGACTTACATACTTTGATCTTTTCCTTAATTGGCCAGCAAGGAATTCTGGACACAGTTCTTTTCTAAGGCACAGATTTGCAATGTTTATTTAATGTATCCCTAACATTTTCTAACATTTGCATTTATTTCTAACATTTGCAATGTTTATTTAATGTATCACTAACATTTTTAACATTTGCATTTATTTAAAATGAACTTTCCTCTAACAATAGTCATAAGGTTTGCCAAATGGAAAAAGATTTCTACAAAAATTACGAAGAGCTTAAAGTATACTGGGTACTGTGCAAAGTGTTAAAAAATAATAATATGGATTTGGCTCCCATGGACGGTGCAGTGTAACAGAAGAAAAAGTACATGTACACGTAAACAAATAGTTACATACAGTATTAGAAGTATAATTAAACATGGACAAAGCCAGAGGTCCTACGTAAGAATTACTTTTGATAGCATTTGAATCAGGAAAGACCCAGCAGAGCAACTGATATTTGAATTGTGTTGAGAATAAATAGGAAACTATCACATAGGAAGAGAGTGAAGACATGGCAAGTTTAGCAAGGTCTTTGTGCCAAATCACAGATGTGTGGGGCAGTGATAGGAGATGGGAGATATAAATAATTCTGTGTTGCTCAAGTACCAAAAGATGTCAGAAAAGACCATGAAAGGCTCTGCATCCCATGAAAAAGAGCTTGGATTTCATTCACTAATAAGGTTTCTAAGAAATAGGAACCTTGGGATAGATTAAGGAGGGAAAATATGGTGTGATCAAGTTTGTGTCTTCAAAAAAATCATTTATTACAAGTAACATTTACTACCCATTTAACAAATTTAAATTGATAAGTTCATAATTATATTGCCCCTTCAAAGGGCAGAAGAGCTCTAATATTGTATAAATTTAGGCATAGAAAAGCACTTAGGTGTCTGACACCTCTTAGGTGAGGCTCATGTAAGAATATCTGGTAGCTTCTCTCTGGCCCTGTGGAACTGTAGAGACAAAATGTGTCCATCTGAAAAGAGAAAATGTCCTTCCTTTACAGATTTTCTAGCAAGCCTTAAGGCAAATGAAAGAATTATTCCTGGGATGCTTTCAACTGTCTTGTCCTACCAAGTATTCCTAATGGATGGGAGACCCTGCTCTGTGTGAGCATAGAGTGTGCTTGTTTGTGCTGTAAACTTATGTCCTGCATCTGTCTTCCTGACAACTGTGCATAAAGGCAGTCTTCATGCCCTATTTCCAGATGAGAACTGAGCTGAAAGCACACATTAAAGGGAAAAATTTAGGTTATCTGTGCAAGAGTATCCATCCATTGCTGGTTTTCTCTTAAAAATATCTGACTATAATGACATTTTTATGTTGCTTCGTAATGGTGATTGTCAGAGAATGATCAACAGATCAAAGCTACAACGTGTACAGTACCCTCTTGTGGAAGGCAGCCTATCTCCTTCTCCCTGTCTCTGTCCTTCTCTTGCACTCATGACCCAGAGGAGCAGACCAGGCTGGCAGTATGACTGTGGCTTCTAACCCTGGCTGAGGTTGACACACATTTCACAGACCATGGCTACTACTACAGAAGCACATCAGCCTGGATTATATCAGGAAAAATGCGTTTTCTATTGGCATCTTTAGTTCTTGATAGAAATTTCTTCCTGCATGAGGAAAGTGGCAGAACAAAAGCAGTTGATAAATAGAATAATAACCTGGCATCTCAATACCTCATGGATATGACCTCCATGGATAAAATACAAATCTACTTTGTGTAACTGACATGTAGTCCGTTAGTCATTTTTAATAAAAGAGGAGAGAAGTTACTCCCCTGTGGCTTTTGCTGGTACTTTTAATAGTTGTGGTGTGGTAGGAAGTAGGCCCCTAGTTCCCTTGGCAACAAGTAGGGTAGACGCGATACACAGAAATCTGAATCATCAGTGAATCATCTGAGGATTTCTGTTTCCAATCCTTGGAAATAATTTACTGATTGTTCTGATCTATGTGTTGTTTGCTGACTCCAAGTGAGCACGTGGAAAGCATAAGAGTTTACTTTGGTCAATCATTTAAGAAACATTCGCTCCAAGTGGACCTTAATACTGATATCCAAAAAACAGTTTGTTTTGTTTTGTTTTATTAAGTTTAACACTCACATTTGAGGAGCACAAATTGGCACATCAAGGCATCAGCAGTGGGGAAGTTACCCTTCTACAAAGAAATCCAATGTCCCCAGCAGGATGTTTTGGGACCTCACCACATGTAAACTAAATTTTTCTTTCTGTCAAAGAAAGGTGATCTCTCTACAGCTCGATGTTAGTACCAGAGAAAATTTTCATACACTTGAAAAGAGAAGTGAAATGGCTCACACCTGAAACGCCTGTGTGCAGACACACACATGTGAATACACAATCCCCACCTGAGACTTCTGGACATGATTTGCTCAGTTTCTCCTGCTATTTTATTTCCCCACTCATACATCTCTTGTATGACCCCCTTATCTCCATTTTTGTTGTTAATACCTTATTTCAATTTACCACTTTGTCTTCTTGACTCAGACTACCCTTTACTTAATTCTTTGTGCAGACAGAAAAATAACTTCCCCTAAAAATACTTCTTTCTCGTGGCAGCATCCAATCAAAACTCATTTATGGTTCAATGGCTTCTTGAGGACCATGGCTTATTTATCATTGTATTTGAAGCTTACATCTGGTGGTATCTGACCCATAGAGGATGTTCAATAAATGTTTATTGAATGATTTGTAATTATTGTGGTATTTTTGCTTTTATGACTCCCACATTAGACCTAAATCTACTTGTTAACAGGCCTGATGTCATGTTTTTGTATGCTCCTAGCATGGTCTCCACGTTCAACCAACATTTATTGAAACAGTGAATGCAATTCAAATCCTGGGAAATCATGAATACATATTGTTGTCTCCTCTACCTAGGTGACCTTATTTCCCTACTTTCCTGGGAGGTGTGTGTTTGTACCAGTCAAGATCCATTAAATCATTCAGGCCATTTCCCACAGATGAATGCCACCATTCTCCCCACCTACTTATGTTCCTTCCTCTTTCAAGGCCCAGCCTCCCTCATTGTATTCACAAGTGGAGAGACTTCTTGATTCCTCCAGCCCTCCCAGATCTCATGTTATTCTAACTCTTCCTATCAATGGCTTTTATTCAAATGTTTTCCCTAATGTATTCATCTATTGTTTGCCTCCTGGGAGATGTCACCTAATTCCTAATACTTGGCATTTCCCACACATTGATGGCACTAACCACCTTCATCTCTCTTTAGAGGATCAGAACTTGATGTTGTATAAGCTATTCAGTCTCAAAAATCTTACAAAGTTGGTTCATATTGTTAAAATTTGTAGGTGAGTTAATTGTATTTTTTTTGGTTAGAATGAGTCTTTTTGCTTTTAGAGATATATATTAAAATACTTATGGATGAAATGATGTGTGGTTTCAAATGTATTTCAAAACAATACAGGAGGAAATAAAAAGGAGTCACACTCTTCTATGTACTATATGTTAGAAATGTTTTATAATACAGACTTCTTAAAACTTAATTCATTGTCTCCCTCTCTTATCCCCTTTAGCCATTTTGAACCTGATCCTCCTTTGCTTAAAAGCATCCTTTCCCCTCTATTCCTGTCCCAACCTTCTGGGACATTCTGTAGAGGGTGGAGAGCAGAGACTGACATGTGAAACCAAGTCTGTTTAACTGCTCATGAGATCAGTGCTCAAATAGAAGAGACTGGTATCAAGCCAAGTAGTTAAAAACATTTTTTTAAACAAAAGTTAAATTCTGAAAGAAAACAGGAGAACTGAGAGTTACCCTCCACCCTACCATGTCCCGTTTTGTGATTCTCTATATACATGACAGGAGAAACATCCAAAATCAAGGGTCATGTTGTGTCCTTTGCTTGAACTATCCTTCCCTTCTCTTAACTACTTAGAAATGATCTACTCAAGCTTCATTTGAGACTGTTCAACCATCCCTTACTGTAGCTCCCCCTGGACTCTTTCTCCCATAGACAGAATTAAATGCTTCCTCATCAATATCCATACGACATTATACTTGCTTCCTTTTTTTCTCCACCTCTGTGGAGTACAGTTTTTAGTTATGGATGTCCTTTGGGCATTGCACTACTCTGGAGAGGGAACTCAGACCATCTTCCCCAGAGTCTAAGCTCTGTCTTCCTCTCCTCGGTTCCCCTGTTAGCACAGTGCCTTAAAAAGAGTGGATGTTTGATGAAAGGTGAAAATTGATTCAGAGAGAATTAAATTTTTTTAGTATATGTTACTCCTCTTTTCTGCTAATATTCATATACTGGAAGTCTCCTTTTCTAATCTCCCCACCCAAAAGTGCTCCTTCCTCCTCTGATTTCACCAAACTTTTTTCCTCTCACAACATGTATCATGATCTGCTTTGGTTTGGGTATCTTATCTCCTTTGCTGTCCATGACTTGTGAGAACAGTGACCATACCCTTTCCTCCTGCTCCTTTCTACAGAACGTGCTCAGGGTTTGGTTCCTAAGTATATTTGAGAGATTTGTCGAATTAGATATTTAAGTAGAAAAGACCTGGGAAGAGTCTTGGTTTTGTACTTGAGATCAGCTGAACTGACTATCTGATGTCCCTCACTTGCTTAAATAATTTCATGAGCTTCATTATTTATAGAAGGAATAAAAAACAGCCCCAATTCACAAGACTCAATCATTCTTTAAGGCTTCCAGAATGATGCAGCATATGCCACCCATTGAATCAGTTGCTGCTCATAAAAGCACAACAGTGGAGGGTTTGCATCGCCACTTCAGAGTTGAGCAAACTGAAGCTACGTGAGCGACAGGTTCAAGAATAGAGCTCAGAGTTTGATTCCAAGACTTTTAAATCCGACTCCAGTGTCCTTCCTATCCATACCACAGGTTCCTGTGTGTAAATGATAGCATATTGAGTTCCTCTAATATGTCTTACCCATTACAGGTCTTTTGAGAAGCATTACAACATAGAGAGCTAGGAGGAAACCTCTGTTGCCAGGCTGTGTTTCGATCCTGGCTCTACTGAGCCACATGACCTTGGGCCAGCCAGCAGTCACTCTGGAAAGGGAAAAATGTGCTTTATAAAGTGGAGCACTGTGCTTAGTGAGGGAAACTCAGATGCGCTGCTGTAGATGCTTCTTTCCTTCTAATATGCTTACTCTCTGCCTCAGTTTCCACATCAGTAAATTAAGGAGGCTAATAATCCCTATGTGATAAGGTTATGCAGAAGATTAGAGGAGTTAATAATTCACATAAAGCATGTAAAAAAACAGTTCCTAGCACATAGAAAGCACTATATGTAATGGTTTGTTTTGTCCCTACTTTGATCACTTATTTTAAAATACAGCATGTGCAATACATTTTGTACAGTATGAAAGGCAAAAATATTAAGTGACTTTTTGGGGTCAAGTTTTGAGACCAGTCCCAAGATATTTGTGGCATTAGCATCTAAAATCTCTTTCATATTCTCTACAACTTTTCCAAACATACTTAGTTTGCAAAATCAGATTGGACATTGTACAGGAATAGCTTTTCTCATAATATTCCAGTACTTTTAGTTCTATTCCAGCTGGAGCTGGAAATACTGTTGCATGCAGAAATTTAAAAGTATGTGAAAACAACATGATCCCAATCTTATTTTTTTACTCATTTTCAGGAAAATTGATGGTTCACATGTGAAATATAAGCAAAATTGCTAGTTATTTGCTATCACCAGAGTAAAAATTAGTCACCTTCCACCATCTTGGGAGCTATTCTGGTGTGTGGTTGTAAAAGAAAAACTAGAAAAATTATTAAAAATATGATGTATTTAATCATTGACCCTTTAAATATCAGTTGTGTACTCTCTTATGTCAGGCAGTATTCTAGAAAAAGGACTCACAGCCTATGTCCTGCAGAGGAAGCTTACTTACAGGTGTGAGGAGACAGAAAAATAAGTAAACAAATAAAATAATTACAGATTTTATGGTGGGAATTATGGAAGAAATGTACAGGGTGATAGCTACTAGATTAGTAGACATGTGGAGAGAGAGCATTAGGGTGATATGTGAAGGTTTGATCAGAAACCCGAAAGACCATAAGGCACAGAATTTGGCGACATGATATTATGAAAAGCAGAGTATAGAAATATCAACCATAGAGAGTTAAATTATCAACAGTATTTTTTTTGTGTGTGTGGCTCACCTTACATATATATATTTTTCCCACCAGTAAATGTGATTTGGTTTAAAGGTAGTTAAAATAGCTTAGACAAAGGTCAGCTGTTACCCACAATGCATATTTCTTTCTCTCTTCCCTTTTAATATACAAGTAATACTCATTATAAAAAAATTTGGAAAATAAAAATTATAAATAAAATTTACCCACAATTCAAAAACTTAAATGCAAATGTTACAAATATGTTAGTCCATTCCTAAAGCAGAGTTTTAAAAAAATTCTGTTTGTGGTTATCTAACCTCTGTGAAATGAGGTTAAATAAAGTAGGTAGCCCACTCTGATTAGAAAAAAGAGAAGCAGAAGCAGAGGTCATGTTGATATTCAGAGTTCACATGGTAATAAGCATGTTTTGGTTTAAAAATTAGAATTGATCACAAAAAAATGTTGTAGTGGTCAGATCAATAGGGACAGGTAAATGTTTTGATTTCAAATATTGTCAAATCTTATCTCCCTAAGCAACTGAGCAAACAAACAAACCAAAAAGGCTATAGTCCCACCCCATTTTGGAAGTAGTAGCCTTGAAGGTAAGGGGCCATTGAGAAACTAGCCTCATTCTCATAAACAGAAGCTAGAGTGGGAGGTGACAGTGGTGGCAGTGAAATTGGTGGCCTGGACCTGCCATAGTCCCAGCTGAGCCCCAGTCAATGAGAAGACCACACTGGTGAATATCTTACTCATTCCACACCATTTGAGACTGAGTTTCTTCTTACCTGTCAACATATTTTCTTCCTTCTCCTCTCTCTCCTTCTCGCAGATGGATGAGCCTAGAGGTTACAGCCTGCTTTTCAAGGTGATAATGAACTCACAGACTTCAGTACCACCTTCTGCTGGACAGTGTCAGGTTTGTGCTTTAGGGGAAGAGTACACAATACTTTCTCCACTTATAATAAACAAAGAAATAGAAAATAAAGGTGCAGCAGCAGTGAAGTCTTCAAACAAGAAGAGCCCATGCATACCCACTGAAAAAAGAATATACTGATTTAGAGAATCTTCCCCTGGGAACCAGGGATGGGAAACTAGAAGAGAAATGATTGGGCTATTGTTAATTTTTTTCTTATTTTTCACTTTACACAATAAGGAGATTTTCACTTTTTCAGTACCTACTGTCAAAAAACAAATTAGGCTGAAGCATTGATACAGGCCAGAGAAGATTAAAGTACATTGTTTTACCTCCATTGCCAGGAGTCACTGGCAATTATTTCCTTCCTTTCAAATATAGGTCAGTAGGTAAGTAGGTAGTAGGCAGATAGATAGATACAAGTATTTATATATATATATATACACACACACACACACATACATACTGTATATATGTATACATATGTATATATGTATATGTATATATATGTATATATGTATATATATATGTATATATATATGTATATATACACACACATACATACTGTATGTGTGTGTATGTGTGTGTATTCATTATTATAAATGAAATTCTGTATCTTTTTTGATAAATATAAGCATCTTCTCATGTCATGAATTCATCTTCAAAGATATTTTATTGCATAGATAATAATCTATTATCATACAGATGTATCATAGTTTGTTTATCCAAAAGTACCCTATTGCTGGCCCTATTGCTGGAATTTTAGTTTGCCTGTGATGTTATAAATGATCCTATGATGAATATAATAGGATATTAACTTTCATCTAGCTGCAGTTTTTTTTAGGATAAATGCCTAGACATAGATCCAGTGTGAGCAATTATATGAATATTTGTCAAGGTTCTTGCCCCACGTTGTTAAATTGCTCTCCCCACAGCAGTATTTAGGAAGACCCTTCTCACTTCCCACCAGTATTAACTATCTCCCAAAAAATCTTTACTGGCATTAATTTTAATACAATTTAAGCTCTGAGTCACAGTTGTTTTTTATTTTCCTTTCTATTTTTCCTTATTTCTATCTTTTTTGGGCATGAGGAGATCAAAATAGGATTCCTGGTAGAGCTCAAACATACACAAAATGACCAGGAACAGTTAAAAAAGAACATGTAATTCTAAAAATGTGCATAAGATTGGTCTATATGTTTACACTTAGGAAAATTGTTTTCTTAGGGCCATTTCAGTGACCTTGGGTTAATATTGCTTTTGAATCCCTCATGGTCAACATTGGCTAATTTTGAGCAGAGAAATTCCTAGAACTTATTTAGGCACTAAATACACTTAAAATAATATGGACCATGGGTTAACATTATGTTTTAAGCTACAAAGAAGAACATTTGGATAAAAAGTTTGCCTCCAGCGATACCACAGAAATGGCATGATTTAAATATTTTGATTTGCACTATAAATCATGCTTATTTCATTTAACTATTTTGAAATGAAATCATTTACCCTTTGGAGTATGTTGAAAACATTTTATTTTACTAAAACAGAAAAAATTAAAACTGCTTGAGTCTGTAGGATTTTAGCTGAACTCGTAAAACAAACTCATCCCCACAGTTGTTAAATCAGATAGCTGTTTTATTTCCAATAACATTTGATCTTCATATTTGTCATTTCCTTTGTAGAAATTGTGGATTTATCACCTTTTCCCCACAGTGATTTTTTTTTTACTTATCTACCTACTTATAACCTATCCATTTTTAGATATCGTTATTTCAACTTTAAGTATTATCTACAGTGCTAAAATACCTATGATAGTAATATTAAATTCTAGTCCCCCTCTACACGGCCCACGATTGCCATCAGGTTAATGTGGGTACTTTAGACTTTGTTTTATGCATTTGTAAAAATTGATAATTGTAGAGAAAATGTATTGTTTTGGTCTTTTTTTAAATAAAAATTGTATTATAATATACCTACCATGATACCAAAACCTGATTTTTTTTCCCTTTATCAGTGCCTCTTTCCTTTAAATTGATGTCTTATTTTCCATACCACAGATTAGGAGTCCGTCTATACAGAGACGTTGTGTTCACTTCCAATTCTTCCCTGTTAGAAATTTTTTATTTAAGAATACTTTCCAGGGGCACCTCGGCGGCTCACTCAGTTGAGCATCTGACTTCAGCTCACATCATGAATTCACAGGTCATAAGATCGAGTCCCACATTGGGCTCTCTGCTGTCAGCATGGAACCCGCTTCAGATCCTTTGCTCTGCTCTTGCTGCCCCTCTCCTGCTTGTGCTCTCTCTCTTTAAAAAATAAATAAACATTAAGAAAAATAAAAGAATACCTTCCATATCCAAACCGGAAAAAAAAATTATACTATTAGTGTAATACTCTTATAATGTTATGCTTAGATTATAATCATTTGAAATTTGTCTTTATGAATATGAGATATGAGCTAACTTTCTAAACATCTTTCTAAATAAGTAGATAATTCTCCCAAGAACTCATATTAAAAAATGAACCTCTTACTCCATTTATTTAAAATACCACTTCTATGGTATCTTAAATTAGCATATGCTTTTCTCTATTTTTAAACTCCTCTTCCACTGATGTAGTTATCAATTCCTATCCCACTAATATAATATTTTTTAAAGGTTTTTTTAATTTTTTTAATGTTCATCCATTTTTGAGAGAGAGAGAGCATGAGCAGAGGAGGGGCAGAGAGAGGGAGACACAGAATCCAAAGAAGGCTCCAGGCTCTTAGCTGTCAGCACAGAGCTCGAAGTGGGACTCTAACTCAAAAACCACGAGATCATTGCCTGAACTGAAGTCAGACACTCAACCGACTGAGCCACCCAGGCACCCCTATAATATTTTTATTACTATAATCCTATAATATGTTTTATATGTAGCAGTCAAGGCCGTCCCTTCATTTTCTTTCATACATTTATCTTGGTTTTTTTTTTTTTTCTCAGAGGCCATACTCATCTTCTCTGTATAGTTCTAATTTTAGTATATGTGCTGCCCAAGCAAGCACTTGGTGATTTTTAAATATTCAATCTTCTTTGTGGATTTTAGAACAGGTTTTAAATTTTGGTTAAAAATTCTCTTTTTTATTAGTCTTGTGCTAAATTCATAGTTTGTTTTGAGAGAACAGACATCATTAAATATTAAACCTTCTCATTCATGAACAAAATATTTTTCCCCTTTTATGCCTTCCAGTAAAGTCATCGTAGGATTATTCCCAAGTATTTGATGTGATTATTATATTATAAATAGACCTCTTGTTCTCTTTATTTTCTCATTGGCTTACTGTTATGAATAAAATCTACAGGTTATCATATGGTGAACTTGTATTTGGCCATCTTGATTAAATTCCCTTATCTACCCCACTGAGGTTTTCATATAAATGCTTGTATTATCTGCATATTGTCACAGTTTTATAACTTCCTTTCCAATATTTGAGTTGTTTTCTCTGTTTTGTTACACTGGCTGGGACCTCAAGTTAAAAGTTGAACAGTTTTCTTCTTCTTGTCCATATAAACCTATTTCATCACTAGGGATAGGGCTTGATGAGGGACTTGGGTAGATCCTTTTATAAATCAAGGAAATTACTTTACATATATTTTTGTTTTACAAAAAGCTTTTAAAAATTGTTGTAAACATCTTGAATTAATTTAGAATAACTTTTCAAAATCAAATGTGATGATCCAATGATTTTTCCTCCTTTAATATACTAATAGAGTACATTCCACTGAACGAGTTTAGTGGTAAGCCATTTTTGTATTCCCAAGAGAAAGCCCTACTTGGTCATGCTGCATTATTTTTACAGTGCATTGTTGGATTCAATGTGTTACCACTTGATTATTTTTAAAGTTTCTTTGAGAGGGAGAATGAGGCACGCCTGAGTTGGGGAGAGGCAGAGAGAGAGAATCCCAAATAAGCTCAACCTGGAGAATGTGGAGCCCAAGGCAGGGCTCTACTTCATGAACCGCAGGATCATGACCTGAGCTGAGATCAAGAGTTGGGCGCGTAATGAACTGAACCACACACACACACCCATTTTATTATTTATTTATTATTTATCATGATCTGCTTGTTTAAAAAAGAAATTTCCTGTTTCAAGAAGATTTGTCCATGTTTGCTTATAAAATAACCTGTGTCTGGAGCTATTAGTGAGGACCAGTAGGGAGCAAGTCATTATTTCATTACCATTTCAATATCTGTTACTATTTTTTGTCTTTTTAGATTTCCAGGTCTTCTTTTGCCAATTTTAGTAATTTTTAAATCTTGTGTAGATATAATTGAATATAGTCTTATTTTTAAAATCTATGCCTTTTTTCTTAATTGTAATTGTCAAAGGTTTGCCTGTTTCATATGACCTTTCATGGAATTATTTTTATTTTTTGAATTATGTCAATTATTTCAATTTGCTTGATGCATCAATTATATCTATCTTACTTAATTCCTTTCTTGGCTTTATTTTTGTTCTTCTTTTAGATTGTTGGACTGATTGCTTAGTTCTTTGATTTTAAATATAATTTTCCAATAAATACATTTAAGATGAAAAAGTTTTCTCTAAATACAGCTTTGGCTACATATCACAGGTTTTGATATGTTAGGCTCTAATTTAAATCAATTCTAAACATACTTGTTTCAGTCTTCGCTAATGTTATAACTTTCATTTTCTTCACTTATTTACTTTGCTGATTAGTTACCCTTTTATTCCTTTGATACTCAGGAGAGGTAGAATATTCCCTGAAAATAGAAAAGCCTTGAAGACTAACTAGAGTGATCACACAATGACTAGAGACTGAACAATACACAGCATTTCATTCTTATGAATATGAATCCTTAACCTATTACCTGGAACAAATGTTATACATTTAATGGCCTCTCTTCTTTGAAAAAGACTTAACACACTCCTTTGAGAAAGAAAAGAATAAGAGTCACTTGACACTGGAATTGAATTCAAAGGGGTGACACTAAGCAAGGTCACATTACTATTACTATTATTATTAATTATTATTATTATTAATGATTATTTTCATCTATAGGCTTTAGGAAAAGGCTGTTCTGGGGCTTGTGGGTGACTCAGTTCAGCTCAGGTCATGATCTCACAGTTTGTGAGTTAGAGCCCCGTGTCAGGCTCTGTGCTGACAGCTCAGAGCCTGGAAACTGCTTCACATTCTGTGTCTCCCTTTCTCTCTGCCCCTCCCCCATTCATGCTCCTTCTCTGCCTCTTAAAAATAAAAATGTTAAAAAATGAAAAAAAAAAGAAAGAAAAAGACTGTTTCTAATTATCTCCAAAGTCCAGTATCATCCATCCGTTTCACTGATTTTTTTGTTTTGTTTTGTTTTGTTTTGTTTTGTTTTGTTTTGTTTTGTTTTGTTTTAGGATATTAATTGTTCCCTCCCATAGCCCTGAATGAATACAAAGCCCTAAATTGGTAAGGAAGTCTACTGGACTGATAGGAAATATTTCTCATTGCCTGGGAAAGGAAGAATTGGTTAGATGGTGTGAAATTCAACCGTGGGACTCATATCTCTGGTAGGTTATGCTGTTTCTAACAAAACCATTGTGCACACTCATATCCTCTTTTACACCACCTTAACACAGAATTCTGCTAATGTAACTTACTAAGGTAAATGTTTCACACAAAACCCAGTTTTGCAGACATTTTATTTTTTGATGTTTTGATTATCACCTTTCACCTCACAGGGTTTTAGAGAGCTAGAAACTCTTTTTTTTTTCTTTTTTTGCAGTGCACAGACTTTCTGTTTCCCTCACTTTTCATATACATTTTTGAAGATGATTGGCTATGAATCTAATCTTGTTAGCACCATGACCTTTCCACCACCAAGTTGTAAGAACTACCTGTTAGACCACTGCATAATACCATTAGGAAGTAAAAGGCATGGGGTATATGAAGTTATCAGGCAAAATAGTATTTGTTCCCTATTGATATATATCTAACAAAACATTATATAAAATACTTTCTACCTGCTTTAAACAGTTTGTATTAATTCTCCTTTTCATTTTAAGATAAATAATATTTACACTTCAATTAAAATTTAACTAAATTTGGCAAGCTGTGGAGGTTCAAAAGTTCGTGAAAGTCCAGAAACCTTCATATTTTACTTGAACACTCATTTTTTAACCTTAGCTGTAAAGCTACTTTGGTCTGGTTATTTCCTACTTAAAATTGCTAATCCTTGTGCATTATAAAGGGATTGATAAAGTAAATATGACATTGGAGTTGTTGATATGACATTTCTCTAAATAAAGAAAGAGAAAGTATGGTTTTTTGCTGGCTTATAAGAATTAAGCAGGCTTAATTTGTAACCTTTAGTGGCCAGTAAAAATTTAAACAAAAAAATGTTCAATGTAAGAGTAAATTCTAGATAAGAAGTAATAGCCATCATTTGACAAATAATAAAGCTCTGACAATGAAATACGAAGAAGTCTAAGGAAAGATATCTATAAGAATTTTTACTATAAATTATATATTTGTATCTACTTTTATTTTATCAGAAAAACAGAGATTCCTGTATTTGATTCTTAATTAGTAATCATTATGGAATATTAAGTTAAAGAGGTATTTTTTTTATTTCCACTTCTATAAAACATTTTGCTCACTTAAATCAAGACAGTAAGTAAAGATCAAAATCCAAATACAGTTTTTGCCATTTCTTGGTCCAAGTTAGAGAACATGATCTTCTTTATCTTAAGGGGAATTTTCATTGTGAAAGCAAATTATCTTCAGCACAATCATGTCCTCTTATCATGGTAAAATTAGCCTTGTTCCGAGGAGAAAGGTTTCTGTGGTATCTTAGGAAACTTTTAAGTATGGATTAAAAAGTCTTAACTTCCTTAATTTAAATACTTCCTCATATTTTTCTATTGTCAACTTACTAATAGAAGTAGTATTTTTCAAAAACTAATTTTATAATTAAAATTTTAGTTCATCTGATCTCTCAACTTGTTTGTTTTGTAAGAGATATCTAAAACCCCACCATGGAAAATAAAATGTGAAAAAGACTATTTCTATCCCTGGCATAATGAAATTGGGCTTACGTACAGAAAGTAGTTCAGTTACTTTGGTTAAAAAAAGTTTAGGTTTCGCCATGAAGATAGTGCTGTGTCAGTTGAAAAGGTGGTGCTGTTGATGATGGATATCATCTGTACAAGCAGGTGTCACAGGAAAGATGAATGTGGTCATAACAGTCCTTTCCATGATCTTTGTGCATATAGATTGTCCTTTGATTGTTGTGGTTATTATTCACAGTGCCTGGAGCTACTTGTAACCCAGTCCTGGAAATGCGCAATGGCTCCAGTCTTCCCTCTTTTCCTATGGCTGCCTGCCAGCTGGTCTGTAGGCTGCAGTGGTTTCTCCCAGAACTGCATTTCTCTTAAAGCTCACCCCAGAGCAGCAAAAAAAGTGTATTTTTTCTACCTCCAAACTTACGTCTTTTCCTCTTGAGTTCACTAAGCAACCATCTGGACAGCCTGTTGTTATGCATTTACTGCTTTTAGCCATTAAATCAAAAGTGAAGTATTTAGCATTCTTTCACTGATAAATCTAACTTCTTCACAGTGAGTAAATCATGGGATAGATCACCAATTAATGACAAGCCATTCACTCACTCTGGTAACCTTAAAATCATTCAGTCAACATTTCTGTTTTGTGTTCTTTTTGGATTTAAGTTACTATCTGTGGGAAACCCTCATTCAGGATTGCTAGAATGCAGGAAATTTAGGTTATGGTTTTCTTCCCCCTCCCTTTTTTTCTTACTTTATTTTCGAATAGACCATAAATAATTTGTGATCCATTTACATGATTCCATCTACTTTTTTGAAAATACCTCATCACCAATCCTAAAAGAAAAGCTAGTATTGATTGTATGTGCTAATTGCTTCATATACACTATTTCATGGCAACTCTATGAGGAATGAGTGCTATTATTATGAGTCCTGTTTTGCTAATAGACATGAAGAGGTTAATTAACTACACCAGGTCATATAAATAGTAAGTAGTAAAACCAGGCTTTGAACCTACTCGTCTAACCCCA